>NC_136881.1:44737165-44744665 GCF_949152265.1 Phoxinus phoxinus
AAAGTACGGGAGTGTGTGTAATCTCACCATCTGCATGTGTTGTGTTGCACTGGGGGAAAAACAGGTAAATATAAGGAGTGTTAGTGTTTCATATTATCATACTAAAAGCTTAGTTTAAAGAATAATTAATGAAGTATTCATTTATTCAGATTTGACAGATGTTTAACCGTACACATAAGGTTTGTGAAGACTACATACATCATACATACAGAGAAATACCTGACTTACCTGTGCATTACCTCGAGACACAGATGTTGCTGTGGACAGGGTGAGAAGAATATAGCATTAGTGTAATCTTTGATAGTCTTATGAGCTTACAGGAAGCATTGTACATTTGAAATAATATTCCATAACAATATTGAGACGTTAATATAATTAGGTGACGAGTCTCAAATATGTGGCTATGTATTTCTTCTTTGCTGTGCGTCTGTGCGATCAAGGAATCTCCGATGTTGTGGGGAGCAGATAAACACACACAAAACCCCAACATGTGTGTTAGTGAGTGTGTGTGTTTGTGCACGTTGAGTTTGTAATGAACATTTCCTCAGGTGTTGCACACACACACTAGGGTTTGCTCCTGTAGTTGTGTCAGTTACTGTCGTTGTTGTGTTGTGAGGGTTAGGGCTGTACCGTTCAGTAGTTGTTGGTTCTGCACAAGTCTTAAAGGGTTAGTTCACACACACATTTCTGTCAGTAATTACTCTCCCTCATGTCGTTCCAAACCCGTCAGACCTTCGTTCATCTTCGGAACACAAACTCAGAAATGAAGTTTTATGTAACAAAGTTCGGGAGGAGCATGTTCAGGTAATCATCCAATCAGCACGAGAAGGAGCCAGTATAAATAAAGCCTTTCCTTACCTCCTGTCTCATGACTAATTTATCAGCATCCCACCTCCACCCCTTCACCCCTTCACCCCTTCACCCCTTCACCCCACATTCGGCTGGGTCCGTTCATAGATACCTATGATCTCTAAGTTATGGGGGGAGTACTCTGGGGTCGGGCCGAATTCTGAGCTCGGAGCCCTCCCCCCGGACAGCAAGCCAAATACGCATTATAATATTACATCAGATTTCATTAACATGTAAACTCGTGAAATATTTGATGGAATCCGAGAGGTTTCTGACTCCACATTGGCAGCAATGTCATTGCGACTTTCAAGGCCCAGAAAGGTAGTAAATGTATTGGTCCTGTTGGCCGACGCTGGTCACATGAGCACCACGACACAGGCGTGTGACGCTGACGCTGGAGCTAGCCAATAATGAGCCGCGGTTCTGACGTAGCACCTGGGAGCGCTGCACGGTTCACTACGTCAGCAGCGCAGGAGACTGATGTGCACGAGAAGACATTGGTGAATAAAGTCCAGTTTTTTTGCGCCCAAAAGGGATTCTCATCGCTTCATAATATGAAGGTTGAACCACTGTAGTCACATGGATTATTTTAACGATGTCTTTACTACACTGTAAAAAAAAGTAACCTCTCCAAGTCAAAATATTCTAGTGACTGGTCACATCTAAATTTTTAATTGGCCCAAGTGAAATTCTGCAAAATAAATTGAATGAATTGTTGCAATAGTCTGTTAATATTGGCTCAATGAGAATAATGTCAGACTAATTGAAAAATTTAGATGAGACTAGTCACTAGAAAATTTTGACTTTTGAGGTTTTTTTTTTACAGTGTACCTTTCTGGGCATTGAAAGTTGCAATGACGTTGCAGTCTATGGGTGGTTCAGAAACCTCGATGAACGACGGTCTTGCGGCTCTGTGACGCCACGAGGGAGAATTTGTGCTCGGGTCACTGATGGTGCGGTACCGGAGATCGGCGATGGTTCTACAGTGGGCGGTACCGGAGATCGGCGATGGTTCTACAGTGGGCGGTACCGGAGATCGGCGATGGTTCTACAGTGGGCGGGTACCGGAGATCGGCGATGGTTCTACAGTGGGCGGTACCGGAGATCGGCGATGGTTCTACAGTGGGCGGTACCGGAGATCGGCGATGGTTCTACAGTGGGCGGTACCGGATATCGGAGATGGTTCTACAGTGGGCGGTACCGGAGATCGGCGATGGTTCTACAGTGGGCGGTACCGGAGATCGGCGATGGTTCTACAGTGGGCGGTACCGGAGATCGGCGATGGTTCTACAGTGGGCGGTACCGGAGATCGGCGATGGTTCTACAGTGGGCGGTACCGGAGATCGGCGATGGTTCTACAGTGGGCGGTACCGGAGATCGGCGATGGTTCTACAGTGGGCGGTACCGGAGATCGGCGATGGTTCTACAGTGGGCGGTACCGGAGATCGGCGATGGTTCTACAGTGGGCGGTACCGGAGATCGGCGATGGTTCTACAGTGGGCGGTACCGGAGATCGGCGATGGTTCTACAGTGGGCGGTACCGGAGATCGGCGATGGTTCTACAGTGGGCGGTACCGGAGATCGGCGATGGTTCTACAGTGGGCGGTACCGGAGATCGGCGATGGTTCTACAGTGGGCGGTACCGGAGATCGGCGATGGTTCTACAGTGGGCGGTAACTGAGATCGGCGATGGTTCTACAGTGGGCGGTACCGGAGATCGGCGATGGTTCTACAGTGGGCGGTACCGGAGATCGGCGATGGTTCTACAGTGGGCGGTACCGGAGATCGGCGATGGTTCTACAGTGGGCGGTAACGGAGATCGGCGATGGTTCTACAGTGGGCGGTACCGGAGATCGGCGATGGTTCTACAGTGGGCGGTACCGGAGATCGGCGATGGTTCTACAGTGGGCGGTACCGGAGATCGGCGATGGTTCTACAGTGGGCGGTAACGGAGATCGGCGATGGTTCTACAGTGGGCGGTACCGGAGATCGGCGATGGTTCTACAGTGGGCGGTCCTGGAGATCGGCGATGGTTCTACAGTGGGCGGTACCGGAGATCGGCGATGGTTCTACAGTGGGCGGTACCGGAGATCGGCGATGGTTCTACAGTGGGCGGTACTGGAGATCGGCGATGGTTCTACAGTGGGCGGTACCGGAGATCGGCGATGGTTCTACAGTGGGCGGTACCGGAGATCGGCGATGGTTCTACAGTGGGCGGTACCGGAGATCGGCGATGGTTCTACAGTGGGCGGTACCGGAGATCGGCGATGGTTCTACAGTGGGCGGTCCTGGAGATCGGCGATGGTTCTACAGTGGGCGGTACCGGAGATCGGCGATGGTTCTACAGTGGGCGGTACCGGAGATCGGCGATGGTTCTACAGTGGGCGGTACCGGAGATCGGCGATGGTTCTACAGTGGGCGGTACCGGAGATCGGCGATGGTTCTACAGTGGGCGGTACCGGAGATCGGCGATGGTTCTACAGTGGGCGGTAACTGAGATCGGCGATGGTTCTACAGTGGGCGGTACTGGAGATCGGCGATGGTTCTACAGTGGGCGGTACCGGAGATCGGCGATGGTTCTACAGTGGGCGGTACTGGAGATCGGCGATGGTTCTACAGTGGGCGGTACCGGAGATCGGCGATGGTTCTACAGTGGGCGGTACTGGAGATCGGCGATGGTTCTACAGTGGGCGGTACCGGAGATCGGCGATGGTTCTACAGTGGGCGGTAACGGAGATCGGCGATGGTTCTACAGTGGGCGGTACCGGAGATCGGCGATGGTTCTACAGTGGGCGGTACCGGAGATCGGCGATGGTTCTACAGTGGGCGGTCCTGGAGATCGGCGATGGTTCTACAGTGGGCGGTACCGGAGATCGGCGATGGTTCTACAGTGGGCGGTACTGGAGATCGGCGATGGTTCTACAGTGGGCGGTACCGGAGATCGGCGATGGTTCTACAGTGGGCGGTACCGGAGATCGGCGATGGTTCTACAGTGGGCGGTACCGGAGATCGGCGATGGTTCTACAGTGGGCGGTACCGGAGATCGGCGATGGTTCTACAGTGGGTGGTACCGGAGATCGGCGATGGTTCTACAGTGGGCGGTACCGGAGATCGGCGATGGTTCTACAGTGGGCGGTCCTGGAGATCGGCGATGGTTCTACAGTGGGCGGTACCGGAGATCGGCGATGGTTCTACAGTGGGCGGTACCGGAGATCGGCGATGGTTCTACAGTGGGCGGTACCGGAGATCGGCGATGGTTCTACAGTGGGCGGTACCGGAGATCGGCGATGGTTCTACAGTGGGCGGTACCGGAGATCGGCGATGGTTCTACAGTGGGCGGTACCGGAGATCGGCGATGGTTCTACAGTGGGCGGTACCGGAGATCGGCGATGGTTCTACAGTGGGCGGTACCGGAGATCGGCGATGGTTCTACAGTGGGCGGTACGGTTGTGGGCACAGTTCCTTCAGTTGGAGAAATAGCAGTTTGGGGATTTTCTCGACAGCGATAATCAGACGATATTTGGCAGGTTTAGGACTGCCGTGGACAGAGACTCCTAAAGGTTTTGATTTCTTCATATTCTGTGCAGTGGCCAGTTTGAAGCAGTGACAGAAATGATCTTTTCCAATAAGTGTAAATAGATTTTGACCTTTTATAAATGTATTTTTTTATTCAAATTAAATGTATGCTTCATCTTTTCTATTAAATTCGTACATTTTATCAATAAAAGCGATTAGAATAATAAGACAGTAGGGCTGTTACCAGTCAAATTAAATCAGTATCAACTAAATTCCTCTTTGCACTGCCGAGGAAGCGCAGAATCTGCATCTGAAGTGGTGTTTAGACCCTTTTACACTGTGTAATGCAGATCACATGGACATGAATGCTGTTAGAGATGCAGAAATAATATTTTAAACATAAAACGAATTGACTTAAAAAAAATTTAAGATACTTCAAATGTGAAATTAAAACTGCCAGTAGGGTCACTGTTAATGAGTGAGTCACTGGGCCCTATCTTGCACCCAGCGCAATTGACTTTGTTCACCGACGCATGTATCATTCCTATTTTGCACCCGCGCACAGCGGACTTTTCCCTCCACAGACGCACGTCGGTAAATTAGGGAATGAACTTGCGCTCGCGGGGGCGGTTCAGCGCAAAGAGGAGTGTGTTCCGGCGCAAAACTTCCATGGTGCTATTTTCCAGTTTTAGAAAGCAATTGCGCCATTGACCAGGAAAAAAACAGTCTAAAGACAGTGGCGCGTTGCGCGTTAGTGATATGGTATTTTAAGGGTGCGTGCTTGGCCATAATGTTAACGCGCATCCACTTTGATTCTCTAATATAAACAGATGCAGCAGTTTTCATTTTTGCAAATCATACATTATTACAAGGAAAAATATTAACACACGAGGGAAATCATTGTTGTGTCCGTGAAGATGTGAAAAAGATCTATCTAGAATAGATAGAAAAAAAATCTAGATTAGGC
This sequence comes from Phoxinus phoxinus, assembly GCF_949152265.1. NCBI lineage: Eukaryota > Metazoa > Chordata > Actinopteri > Cypriniformes > Leuciscidae > Phoxinus > Phoxinus phoxinus. The sequence goes on from NC_136881.1 coordinate 44,742,498, forward strand.
TACACATTTACTACCCAAATTATACGCCTGTTTAACCGAACCTAATTTGGGTGGGTTTCTCCCATCATCCCCAATGTCACTTCTCTGTGTTTTACGGCCCTGACGAGAACGTCGGTTTCCTCGGCTGTGAACTGTTCCTGGCGTGCGCCGGCAAATCCGCCGTTATAATAGCAATCCGCCGTGGAACAAGCGCGCCGGCTCTTAAAGGGAATGTGAGAGGACGCTCTGATTGGTTTATTTCACGTTACGCCCAAACCACACCTATGAATAATGAAGCTACTTCAGACCAACCCCTTTTAGATTTGCGTCGGGCGCAAGAGTCATTTATCCCGCTGGGAAAATAGCAACAGCGCCGGGATCCGCCCACAAAGTTACTTGCGCTTTGCACTTTGACACTTGCGTTTCAGATCGTCAAAATAGGGCCCACTGAGTTTAAACAGATTCATTCAAACGGCTGATTCATCCAGGAACGAAGCATTTGACTGAATTAATGAATGAGTCGTTGAATCATTCGTTAAACGCTTCGGTCATTCAGTAACGAAACCCCGCCAAGACGCACAACAGTCCTGTGACTTTGTTTGGAACCATTTCTGTTGGCAATATAGAACAAAAACTGGCAATAATGTGTCTAAAATGTAAGTCGCTTAATATTAAACTGTTTATTGAACTGTTGTATAAAATATATCACATTTGTAATCATGCTAATATTTAGAGTAAAAGCAGCACTCTTTGTGAGATATGGATTACTATGTTAAATGATATAAATATAGAAGACATACAGAGATATTTTCGACCCTTATCTTGAACATTGAGGCCATTCTAAATGTATTTTAATAGAGTAAATCATACAGAGAAAGTGTGCACTCTAAACACTCAAGCGCGTGTGTGTCCTCGAGACGTGTTTCTGGAAAGTGAGGGACATATGTGATAATGTCGGATCACACATTGTTAAAACAACAATCACGATTTAATAGTAGACGATGTACAACACACACCCCCAGACATGTGCTTGAAGATTGGGTCGACTTCCTAATGCAATTAAACAAAAACTGTGTGTGTGTGTGTGTGTGTGTGTGTGTGTGTGTGTGTGTGTGCGTGCGTGCGTGCATGTGTGTGTGTGTGTGTGTGTGTGTGAGTGCGTGCATGTGTGTGTGTGTGTCAGTGTGCGTGCGTGCGTGCGTGCGTGTGTGTGTGTGTCAGTGTGCGTGCGTGCGTGTGTGTGTGTGTGTGTGTCTCACCCAGACAGAGGGCAGACAGTAGTAACAGTCTGCGGGACATGGTGTTTTGTCTCATGTTGCTCTCAGGTCATCTTTTATGCTGCAAGGATGAAACATTTATTATCCAACATGCACTGAAAACATTTGTGTGAAGTTACAATATATTGCAAGTTTGTGTACTTTCACTAGAAGTTCTACGGATTACATTGCTTATAAAAGAAGTGCACATTTCTGCTGTGATGGAGAGATCGGGGGACATATACTGTTAACAGTTTTAAGAAGAGTTTGTGTTTAGGACTTTTCACAGAATGTGAGGGAAATCTAAAAGCCAAAGTGACGGAGCGCACGAGACATTTCTGGAAATATACAGTGTGAAACTTCAACCCGACGAGCCATGACTAATTCCTGAACCCAGTGTCTACAGTGACCGAGATTAAAGTGTGTTTTATCCTTCTATATATGTGGAAATGTCCAGATGTGTTTGTGTTTATGTAAGGAGATGCCTTGCGAGGGATCTTCATATTCAGGGTTCAACAGCTATAACCCACGCTTACTACACTGTACATTGTAATACAACTATTTAAACGTTAATTGAGTTGAGTTCTTTAATTATTCTTTAATTATATGTTTTAATAGTTATTATTATAGAACTATAGAAGAAGTTCCGGTGCCCAACCGAAGGAAACGCCGGTCACCATTGGCGACTCAAACTAAAACATGTCAGGGAAACATTTATTATCAACTTCTGTTATATTCTCTCAACATTTCACTTGCGTTGACAATTTAATAACATGCAAACTGACTTTGTAAGATGAGTGGATGAAAGTAAAGAGAAAGAGAACTGTAGAAGAGGGGGAATTATTGGAAAATATATTGATTTAGGGGGACAATGGCACCCATCCAAATCATTTATCTGAGCTTGGGAATTCTGAGTAACAAAATCATAGTACA
>NC_136881.1:44749665-44784665 GCF_949152265.1 Phoxinus phoxinus
TTTTGTTCTATCACACTTTTCTTTGACGCTTAGATACATAATAATATGATACAATAATGTACATTTGATAACTTAATAATAAAATGTATTCACTGAACATCAAACTTGTATAACCTGTTTTATAGATCATAACTAGCATGTGTATATTCATGGATGAGTCTAGTTGCTCTGTACAGTGATTCAGGCCCCGTTTACACGATGGGAAAACGCAAATATTTCTCTGCGTTTTGGCCTGTCATTTACACGAAAACGCCGTTTTTATCCCAGAAAACGATCATTTCTAAAAACTCCGGCCAAAGTGGAGATTTCTGAAAACGCCGGTTATATGTTGTCGTGTCAACTGGGAGAAACGGGGTTTTAGGTTCTCTCTTGTCGATTCTGAGGATTCTGATTGGCTTGCATGGCTTTATCCTTCTCCCTATACTGCCGCCCATAGGTTTAGCATAGTTATAAAGGCGCTCGACGGCGTATTTATGCGGGTTGTGTGCACGATGTTATTATTGAAAACGGAGGGGGAGAAATATTCGTTTCTCTAAATACCCGGCTATGTGTAAATGTGGCCTCAGAAACAGTTTCCGTCTAAAGCACTAATAAACCTGACAGCTTCCTCAACAATATTACATGCTGTAAAATATGTAATCCCCAGAGGAGTGTTTATGAATATTAACCCGCAGCAGCTGTGTTGTAAAGTCGCCAGAACCGCTGATTTGAATACAATATTGATGTCTCTAAAGTTATGTATAAGCATTTAGATTTTAGAAGCTGTCAATATGACATTTAGAGTCCGTCCAGACTTGTGTAGACTTTTGTAAGAGAATACAATCTTCATTATCAGGGCGTGTTTCATTATTTCTTTATCGCTTTGTCATCTGGTTAAAGACTCCAGGCCATTAAACACTTACTGTATTTGATGAATAGCAACTTGCTGGAAGTCCACTGACACTCTTAAAGGGACAGTTCACACAATAGAAGCTATTTTAAGAAATGTCTCGTTGGGGTTTCTTCTGTCCATCCACTGATAGTCAAAGATAACCACAATGATTTGGGAACCAAAATTCTTCAAAATATATTTTTCCGCAGAAGAAATTTAGTTAAATAGGTTTGGAGCGACATGAGGGTATAAGAATAAAAGGTAACACTTTATTTTGATGGTCCCTTTTGAACATTCTGTTAACTATAAGTAACTGTGCAACTACATGTCAACTAACTCTCATTAGAGTATAGACATGTAAGCTCTTCATTTGTTAAGTCTTTTAGAAGATAATACTGCGTGTTGCTATTTAGTCGTGTACACATTTGAAGGTGTAATTTAATATCCGCATTCACACATTAAAGTGCGATTCACACATAAGCACATAAATCTCAGCGCATGATCTCAATTAATGTTAACTTCAACAATTACTAATACATGATTAAAATCAAAAGTTGTATCTGTTAATATTATTTGATGGACTTGAGCTGACAACAAAGACAGTAACGCCTGTGGCTAAGCTGATGCGTTTGAGGCTTCAGTCTGACTCAAGTGTGCGCTGCTTTACTGCTTTATTGTGATTGATTTACCATCATGTGTCAAGTCTCTTTTGTACTGGCAGAAGTGCTTCGGCCTCTTTTCTAAAGTATGTTTGAAACCCAACCTTGCGGGATTAGTTGTAGTGACATGTTTAATAGCATGTATGGTATTTTATGATGTTGTTCAATGAAACAAGTTCCAAACAAACCTGTATGGCACAGAAACTAGGTCTGCGAGTTTAAATGGAGCAAGGTTATTGACAGACTTGAACACCAAGATCAGAATTTTTAATGCAATGCTGTATATTACAGGGAGCCAATGTAACGCTGCAAGAATGGGAGTAATATGTTCATATCTTCATGTTAAGAGTCTAGCGGCCGCATTCGGCACTAATAGCAGCCGAGCTATAATTGAGCGATTAATACACTGGTAGAGCGAGCTGCCGTAGTCTAAGCGGGAAGATATAAAAGCATGAATTACTTTAAGTATCTAAAAAATTTAAAAATGGCTTAACTTTTACGATTTGACGTAGATCAAAGAAGCTTGACCAGACAACAATTGGTTTATCCATTTTAAGCTCATTATCAATTAGGATGCCCAAGTTTTTAAAGTCGGCATGAAATCAAAATTGACCCTATTTACTTTGTTAGCGGATATTACTAGTCTTGTGGTAAACAATAATCCGTGCAAGTTAATACACGGAAAAAAATTGTTTGCCGAAGTTATCTTTAATCAAAGTCTGAAAAGTTACTTTGGGGTCTGGAATGGTTCTTTTTCTGATGACGTAGGCTTGACGGCTCGGGTTGGTTAATCGCTTAGCCACTCCCTCAAACCGTTACTCTGCTGTGGGCGAGAGATGGAGAGGAGGAGCGCTGGAGTAAAACTGTCATGAGGTGGAAGGATGAACCCAATTGCAGACAATATGCAAACACTCAAGGTTTAATAATAACAGAAAACAGGGAAAACAAAACCCACGAGGGGGCAAAGCAGGACTGGAGGGCAAAAGCAAAGACAAACTACACTAAGACTTGACTGATGACTAACAAACAGCAACACAAACTCACAATTCTTATTAAACAGGATACAGACAAAGTACTCACAAGACTATCACAGAGATGAACACGCAACGATTGACAATGAACCGGCACAGGACAGCAAACACATGGGGATTAAAAAGGGAGAAACTAATGAGGGGAACAGGTGACACTGACTAGGTAATAATGACAAGACGAGGATAACAAGGGGGCGGGGTTACATAACGAGACAACACAAGCACATGGCCCAAACAGGCCATGCGCTTGTACACAAAACATGGGTCTGCCATGATCCTGCCACAAGACCAGGAAAAATAAGGACATGATGGCAGAATCATGACAGAACCCCCACCTTAAGGAGCGGATACCAGACGCTCCACAAGGAGACATCAAACACGGGACAAGACTGACTGAGACATAGACATGAACCAACAAAACATGACAAATAACAACAAGGGCATACAAGACTACACAATGACAGGGTTAGGGTGAAACATAAGAAATAATAAACAAGGAAGGGGGGGAGGCGGGACAACAAAGTTCATAGCGGGTGATCCAGGGTGGATAGGTGGGGTAGGAGTCTTGGGTTTACGGGGAGCGGGCTGAGGGCGAGGGATCCGAGCAGACTTGGATGGGGAGACACGTGGCGAAGCCTTGGGGAAACCAGACTGAGACGGGGTGACACATGGAGATGGGCTGGGGAAACCAGACTGGGACAGGGTAGGTGACAGTACAGGACAAAAGACAGGGAGAGACGTAGGCGACTGTGGGGCGGATATGGGCTACACTGTGGCTGGCCGCGGAGCAGGAAAGGGGTCCGTGTACTCTGTAGCTGAACCAGTGACAGCGCTCATCACAACGGATTCAGAAGTGGTGCTCCCCATATCTGACTCTGAACCGGTGATGTCCGCAGCTGATTCTGGAACCAAGTTGACGGAAACGGATCCTGGAACAGAGTTGTCTGTAACAGGCTCGGGAACAGCGGCGACAGAGACTGGCTCGAGAACAGCGCCGGCAGAAACTGGCTCAGAAACGGCGCCGGCAGAAGCAGCGCCCTCAGCAGCTGGTCCAGGAACCGTTCCCTCTGCTTCAGACTTCTGAGCTGCCTTCTCTGTGGCAGACTCTGGAACGGCTCTTTCAGCAGTAGCGAAAGGTTGAGAAGCCGTCACGGGCTCAGGGGAAGGAAGAGATGGGGAACGGGAAGCCCCCTTCTTCCTCTTTCTCCTAGGGCGGGAAGCAGAGGCCATAGCCGGACTTGTGACCGGTTGGGGAAGCACAGCAGGAACCGTGACAGGCGGAGAAGGGGCTTTCTCTGGCTGGGTCGACTCAGTCGCTGAGGACTCAGAAGGAGACTCCCACGAGGCCCGTCTACCTCGTTTCCCACGAAGACCGGAGGAAGCGGATGGAGTCTCAGGAGTCGTGGAGGAGCCAACCTGGTTCCCAAACGTCACGACGCCTATCAAACGACCCTCCGGGATCACCGGCAGACAAGCTGAGGGTGGAGAGCCCGAGGAGGAAGCCTGCGGATCCTCCCGAGAAAAATGATCCCAGAGGCGGGCATAATTCTTAAGGATCCACTCACCCTGGGGCGGGACTGGACGGTTGACCCTCTTACTGTCGGTGGGAGCCGACAACCAGCACCGTTCGCGGAACTCCGATTGTCGCTGGGAGGACATACTGTCTGCTGGGTTCTTCTTTGGCCGGTTCATTCTGTCATGAGGTGGAAGGATGAACCCAATTGCAGACAATATGCAAACACTCAAGGTTTAATAATAACAGAAAACAGGGAAAACAAAACCCACGAGGGGGCAAAGCAGGACTGGAGGGCAAAAGCAAAGACAAACTACACTAAGACTTGACTGATAACTAGACTAACAAACAGCAACACAAACTCACAATTCTTATTAAACAGGATACAGACAAAGTACTCACAAGACTATCACAGAGATGAACACGCAACGATTGACAATGAACCGGCAGAGGACAGCAAACACATGGGGATTAAAAAGGGAGAAACTAATGAGGGGAACAGGTGACACTGACTAGGTAATAATGACAAGACGAGGATAACAAGGGGGCGGGGTTACATAACGAGACAACACAAGCACATGGCCCAAACAGGCCATGCGCTTGTACACAAAACATGGGTCTGCCATGATCCTGCCACAAGACCAGGAAAAATAAGGACATGATGGCAGAATCATGACAAAAACCCTCTGTTCAATATTCCGTTTCACTCGGAAATGCGTCACAACACTTGAGAAAAGTCGTTTGCGACTTCCGGTTCACGCGGACTTTAAACTTACATCTCAATATTTTCTTTTTAGGACTGCCGTAACAGTCACCGGTGATTGCCATCTTGGATTCATTAAATGAAGAAAATGTAAAGACATCCTCTTTGAAAGATCTTGGAGACAGGCTATCAAAGTGTCTAAAGCCTTTGCATTTCCTTTTTTGAATATATAATATATACATTTGAGTGTCGTTGGCATAGCAATGAAATGATTTCCCGTGTTTCTCAAAGATATCACATAGTGGGAGCATATATGAGGAGAATGAGCTCTGTCCCTACAGGACTCCACATGCAAGGTTTACAGTAGAAGAAATGAAATTAGCAATGCTCACTGTAAAAGATCAGTTAGTCAAATAAGATACAAACCATTTCAGAACATTTCCCTGACCGATACAATGTTGAGAATGATAAGAATAGAGTGATTAACAGTGTCAATCACAGCGGTTAAATCGAGGAGTAGTCCTATTATTAGTATAACATGGTAAACAATCCCATATTTGGAGTTATGGGATTATTTTGGGAGTACATTCATAGTTAACATACAGTAGCTGAACAATGTCATTATCTTTGATGTCCTGAATAATTCTATAGGACTGTGCCATTTCTTTTTTCAGATTAATACTGTAAAATAATCTGTCATTTATTTTTGTTTGGATGATAAATGGAGCCAGCCTCCAAAAGTTATTAACCTGTCCTGTGATTTTTTTCTCTCCCACACAACACTGTCCAGACACGAACTATGTTCTTATACACTAAAGAATGTTGGTTGTCTTTACATTGGAATAATAATGTTTCATATAATCTAGATTTAGATATGGAATAAATAGCATTCAATACAAAATGAACATGTCTCAAATCATTATGTGATAAAAGATTTGCTTTGTTGTGCATTAGAACCACACCAGGGTTTTCCCTCCGTTTATCACGTCAATTCACCACGTGACCACAGCAAGCAGGCTCCTGATTGGTTACCGCGGTGCGAACAGAGGCCAAAGTTCAGATGTTTCAACTCGGTCGTCAGACGCGAATTCGCTTCAAACACGTGAATACACAAAAATCACCAAATAAAATCACTCGTGCAAGACACTCAGCTCGCCTCTTTCGCGCGAACTGGACGCGTATTATACACGAATGAGGCGAAATCGCATCCATCGCGCCGTGCTAAATGTGTCTATCGCGCCACAGGACCTCCAGACTCCAGCTTAACATGGAAATCAGTCGCTCAGATGCTCAATTCGCGTTCAGTGTGAACGCAGCATAACTGATCCGGTAGTTCCGGTGCTGAGACATTTATTTATAAGAGACAGGTCCCAACGTATTTACAATCTCTTTTAAAAAATATGGAGGAAACGAGTCATGAGAAGCAGAAGGCTTTAAATGATCTATAATTTCATAGAGGGAAAAAAGGCTCAAACTCACTCCAAATAGCTCAACAAGTATGTGGTTCAGTAGAAGTATGAGCCGATGATATTATATTCTGTGATGAATTTGCAATTTTTGCAACAAAATGACTAAGAAATTTCTCACATGTCTGAGGATATCTCTGAGAACATCTGAGTTGGAGGCTTGAGAACATCATTGATAGAGTATGATGACTTGTGGCATTGACATCTGAAAATGAATTATGCCTATCCACTCTTACAGCTTTCTGATAATTGGCCAGTGAATCTGTCAGGAGCTCGGCGGAAATCTGAAGCTTGTCCTTTTTCCATTTTCTTTCTCCTCTCCTACAGATCTGACGAAGAGAGCGAATGTTGGTTTTGATGAGGTTTTCATTTTATAGATTTAGATATCAATGGTGCTACTGAGTTCATAACATTTGAGCAAATGCCACTAAATAATGTAAAAGGATCTTCAGAATTTCATAAATGTAGTGGAGAACCAAGTGATGCTGAAATGCTCGTCGCCTCAAAAGCTGTAGTAAAATTTATATTGGCCAAAGAATCTATTCCACAAAATTGATGTACTGTTGACAGAGAAGTAGAAGTTCCAAGGTGGACAGAGACATTAAAAAGGACAGGTTTATGATCAGGAAAGTTAGGATCATATATACCAGTGTCACTAACAGATAGTCCATAAGATAAAACTAAAAAAAGAAGATAAAGCTTCTCGTTCCACTAAAGTCTCAAATATGGCCGTTAGCATTAACTACTAGTTTAAAATCAAAGGACTGCACAAGATGCCCCGTGATGTGATTCCTGCTCTTATATTTACAGAGGTGGTTGATTCCAGTTGTACAAGCATTTTAACCATTATGAATGGTAGCTTGACATCTGGCTTTGTTCCGGCTAGCTTCATCCATGCAGTTTTCCAGCTTGTCCAGCCATGGTTTTGAAAATATTTTTCAGGCATTCTAGGGAACTACTCTTCATCTGTTGCCCCTCTCATGTGTGGGGTTCCTCAGGGCTCAGTTTTAGGACCATTTGTGTTCTCCCTTTATATGCTCTCTTTAGGATAGATCTTTGAAAAATATTATTGTTTGTATGCTGGCGAGTCTCAAGTTTATTTACCATTAAAATGTGGTGATACAGTTTCCATTCAGTCTCTGTATGAATGTGTGGCTGAGGTTAAATGCTGGTTGGCTGATAATTCTCTCGATAAGAAATGACGATAAGACTGAGTTTATTTTATTTGGGAAGAAGGGATGTGTGGAAGATGTCAGTGATAGCCTAGGGTTGCTTCCAGGGAAAAATCTTACTAGTGTGAAACACTTGGTGTCATTTTTGACTCTAAACGGTATTAATTTGACATTCAAATTTGAGCTCAAATTAATGAAAAAAAATAAAAAAATCCATCTTAGATCTATATCTAAGTTGAATTAAAGTTGTGCATGCCCTTGAGTCTTCTGGTTTGGATTAGTGTATTGTTTCTGGGTGTGAGTCAGGCCTCTCTCTCTCTCTCTCTCTCTCTCTCTCTCTGGCCTGCGGCGGTTCAGTATTCAGCTTCTAAGGCGCACAAAGAAGAGAGGGACTCTACTCCTGTGCTTATCAGAATACACTGGCTTCCTGGACGATATAGGATTCATTACACAGGCTGCTATCTGTTTTCAAAGCTTTGCATGGTTCAGCACCAGAGTATATTTCTGGTTTAATCAGTCTGCATCAGTCTAATAGGTCTCTGCCTTCTAATGATCAATTACATCTTATGGTTCCTTGATATCGCTTAAAATGCGAAGGTGATCGGGCCTTTTCTGTTGCAGCTCCACGGCTCTGGATTGACCTTCCTCTGTCTGTAAATCCTCTTAGTGTATTCCAGAGTGCACTCGTTATGAAAATGTTTTACTGGTTCAATGTCTGTTTTTATTATTTAATTGATTATTTCTGTACAGCAACTTAGAAATTAAGTTTAAATTTATTTGTGTGTGTGTGTGTGTGTGTGTGTCTGTGTCTATGTGTGTGTGTGTGTGTGTGTGTGTGTGTGTGTGTGTGTGTGTGTGTGTGTGTTTTTTTCTGGTAGGGTTTCTCCAGGAATGTCGTTCTGCAGGTCTTTGTGATTTAACAGCTGTTTGAGAGCTGAATCACACAAACTAAAGGACTGAATTACCCAGAAAATCAAATGCAAACAGATCCACGCCGAGGAGTTTTGGAAAGTCTCCAGTTTTCGGGTGTTTGATGCTTTACCAGAAGAATCCTCACCTTACGAAACAGGAAACCCAACATCACGACCTGTGCCATAACACATACTTCACCCTGTACTTCTAACACACACACACACGCACGCACACACACACACACACACACACAGTGTGTTTATTTCACTATTTCACTCTATTATAAGTTAATTATAGAAAGTCATGTAAACGCAGTAACTGATTATATTGTGCAGAACTGAATGGGTTGCTGCAGATCTCTAGTTCCCAGCATGCACTGTGTGTGTAGGGAGAGTAAATGCTCAAATGTTGTTTTTTGCACAATATGTTCAGGGATTTACATTTTTTTACAGTCGCTAGGACACTTTTCTCAATACTTAGGTCAGAAGTGTATGTGGGCTAAACTGTGGATCGTTTATCATTGCTTTGGCACAAAATGCATTCAGTGACGACATTTTTCAAATTACATTCATTCTTTTCTCACTTCGACACAACTCTGTGTATCTACAGGCCAATCTGCACACGCTCACACACTGATCTCAGAACTGCTCAACTTAAGTTCAAAACAATAACATAATACAAAACCGAATAAGACAGTCATTTTCTACATTTCTACAGTACTATTGTAATGAAATATATTTATAATCTAAAAATTAAATGATATAAAAACAATTGGACCAACCACAGCTGATTCCTGTATCTGTATCAATGGATGGTGTGTAGACAAATTCTTGTATTTTGGAATTACTCAAAAACAAAAAGACATAATATCATATAAATCAAATCATATTAAAACATACTGCAGAATGTCTGATTCATTACAGTAACATATATTGCAGTGAATTCTAACAGTAGAGAGGTGTCCTTGTTTTACAGGGAACACATTATATAATGTTTTTTTAGGTCATTGTTTTGTTGTTTTGTTGCCAAAAGACTGATTAATCTTTATGTATAACACATGCTATATTTTATTATTATTTACATGGCCATAAACACCAGACGTGACAAACAATGTCAATAAACTAAACACAAACCTAAAGCAATAACACTTTGCTTACATAAACATAACTATTACCGAATGCTACATTTGGATATTTGGATGCTATATAAAATTAAGCATGCTGAATTGCAACTTCTATGTGATTTAGGATTATTATGCCTAGAAGTATTCGCAGTGAATATGACCTCACTATTTTTCACATCATATGCATAGACAACAAGACATTCTAACAATAAGACTAACACCGTCTTCTGTATTACATTTTTATGTTAGTAAATGAATCAAAACAATTACTCATCTGTCAATAAAACAGATTAAGATCGGCGTCTCTTTTGAAGTTTGTCACGAAGTTCTCTCCATTTAGGAAATGCCACACCGATGTTGATCCTGGTTTGATTTCTCTTCTTGTCCCAAATTCTTCTTGGGTCGTTTGGTTGACCCGTACGTTTACGTTTACGTTTATGGGACTTGTCTTTGTCGACAGAACCAGCTGCAATCGGTAAAGAATAATTGTGTTCCATAATGACTGCACGAAACAAGCTAACGTTCGTTGCTTGATAGACGCTACAACTTCCGCATTTGTCCAGGACTCCACGCAGTACGAGCGGAAAACGAGGAATACGCGGATATGACGTCACTGACTGGCGACTCCAGCTCACCGCCGCTCACACGCCCCGCTTCCTTGCTTAAAATCGCAATTTTCTCACGATTTAAAAATAGTTGGAAACATTTGGGATATTGTAAGTAATCAACTTATATAACAAAATATATAACACTGGCCTTGTGATTTGGGGATATTTTAATGCAAAAATTCTACATAATGTACCTTTAACTGCTGTGCCGAGCTGAACGCTGGTTAGGAGAACTGTGTGAAGAGTTTTGAAAAAGTGACCTAAGTATTGAGAAATGTGTCCTAGCAACTGTAAAAAACTGTAAAGGGATTTCTGTGATGTTTCTGTTGTGTTTGGCTATATTTGAGCTGTGTGACGTTGCTCTATGTGAAAGTCTTGTTGCTTTTGTTAGCAAGTTAATTAGATCTTTTGATCTTTGTTTAATTCAGTTTTAGTTACACAATGTATTTGAATAGAGTTTAAGATATATATTTTTTTAATTATGCCTTTTATGGTGTCTTTAAAGTGTCTTTCCCGAACACTTTCCCGAACACTTTCACTTTCCTGAACACTTTCCCGAACACTTTCCCAAACACTTTCCTGAACATTTTCCTGGACACTTTCCCAAACACTTTCCCGAACACTTTTCTGGACACTTTCACTTTCCCGAACACTTTCCTGAACACTTTCCTGAACACTTTCCTGAACCCTTTCCCAAACACTTTCCCGAACACTTTCCTGAAGACTTTCCCGAACACTTTCCTGAACACTTTCCCGAACACTTTCCTGAACACTTTCCCGAACACTTTTCTGAACACTTTCCCGAACACTTTCCTGAACCCTTTCCCGAACACTTTCCTGAAGACTTTCCCGAACACTTTCCTGAAGACTTTCCCGAACACTTTCCTGAACACTTTCCCGAACACTTTCCTGAAGACTTTCCCGAACACTTTCCTGAACACTTTCCCGAACACTTTCCTGAACACTTTCCCGAACACTTTCCTGAACACTTTCCCGAACACTTTCCCGAACACTTTCCTGAACCCTTTCCCGAACACTTTCCTGAAGACTTTCCCAAACACTTTCCCAAACACTTTCCTGAACACTTTCCTGGACACTTTCACCTTCCTGAACACTTTCCTGAACACTTTCCTGAACACTTTCCTGAACACTTTCCTGAACACTTTCCTGGACACTTTCACTTTCCCGAACACTTTCCCGAACATTTTTCTGGACACTATCACTTTCCCGAACACTTTCCTGAACACTTTCACTTTCCCGAACACTTTCCTGAACACTTTCCTGAACACTTTCCTGAGCACTTTCCCAAACACTTTCCTGGACACTTTCCCGAACACTTTCCTGAACACTTTCCTGAACACATTCCTGAACACTTTCCCAAACACTTTCCTGAACACTTTCCTGAACACTTTCCTGAAGACTTTCCCGAACACTTTCCTGAACACTTTCCTGAAGACTTTCCCAAACACTTTCCTGAACACTTTCCTGAAGACTTTCCTGAAGACTTTCCTGAAGACTTTCCCGAACACTTTCCTGAACACTTTCCTGAAGACTTTCCCGAACACTTTCCTGAACACTTTCCTGAACACTTTCCTGAAGACTTTCCTGAACACTTTCCTGAACACTTTCCTGAACACTTTCCTGGACACTTTCACTTTCCCGAACACTTTCCTGAAGACTTTCCTGAACACTTTCCTGAAGACTTTCCTGAACACTTTTCTGGACACTTTCCTGAACACTTTCCTGAACACTTTCCTGAACTCTTTCCCGAACTCTTTCCCTGGTCTGTTCCTGTAGAAGAGCTTCTTCACTTCGTGCGCTGATGCTTTGTTTGTTTGACACGACTGAAACTCGTTGCAGATTCTCACGGTAAGAGTTTCTGCTGTTGTGGAATCCAAAGACGCAGGAACGCAACAGGCCGTTATATGATCTGTCAATGCATCTTTGTGCTTTAACTGTTGAGTTCTGGTAGATCCTCGACGTCAGTGTGTCGTCTCAACACTCAGTAATGTGCCTGAGGACGAGGCTTAAGCGGAGCGGGTTGGTCCAGCTGAGGGTTTCGCCCAGAGCCTGGAAGTGTCTCAGTGTGAGCGCCAGGTTATCTCCGTCGGCTGATTTACTGCGCCGCTTTCTGCTCCGGTCACAGGAGTGTGTGTTCACTGCAAACATGTCCTGATTCAGTGTCTCGTTTTCCTGTAACAATGACATTCTTAAAGCAAAACGGCAAAAGATGCTTCAGGTTCAGCGGGGTTCTGGACTCACTTTCTTCATGCCAGAAAGGTTCTATATATGAAACCCCTTTAAGATTCTATATAGAACCTGTTCTTTTAAGGATTTTCAGAAAAAATTACATCGGGATTTAAAATTATAAATGATGTTTTAATAGTGAACGATTAAACTTGAACAAAGAAAGCGTTGAATTTCTTGCAGACGTGGTGCAAATCTGATTGTGAAGATAAAGCAGTATATTTTCATTCTCCAGTGGATTCTCAGTGAATGTGTCAGCATCTTATTTAAGTGACGCACTAAACACCTGTCGTAAAGTGACAACTGCCGCTGTTATTATCATCATTGTTCTTTTGTTGGAGTTTATTGAATAATGTCATGCTGTCTTAGCTGTGACGAGTGGTTTGGTCCAGCTCAACCAGAACCGGTCCAGCCAGTGTTTCCGGACACTTCCCATGTCACACACACGCTGCTTTCTTTCTGATTGTAAAAGGTCATGACAAAGATATGGGAGATATGAGATTTTTGCCCGACAGCGACAATATAATTTTTTTTTCAAAATGTATAAAGTAATTGTCTTAGAGTTTTAGCATTCCAGTCAAATAATAATATCAATAATGAATAAGAATATTATTTCTCTGCCTCGGGACGTGTGAGTATAGAAACGCCTAAATCCGGCCCTGCTTATCACAGTTTTTCTCAAATGCTAAAACACATTTCACAAACGTTTCCTCCATGTTCCCCAATGTCTAAACACAACACCCTTTTCTAAAGCTACATAAACACAACCACACCTTCTCACTTCAAAACTCAAACTTTCACACCAAAAGAGCAGCTCGAAGCTTTCAAAAATGTAAACACTATACACATCATTACACACTAGGGGTGTAACGGTACGCAAAAATCACGGTTCGGTACGTACCTCGGTTTTAAAGTCACGGTTCGGTTCATTTTCGGTACAGTAAGGGAAAGAAATGCAAAACATTAAACTGCTGGTTGTTTACTAAACTTTTTTTAACAATTTGTTTACACTTTTTTAAACACACTTTTTAATAAAATATAATTAATAAAAAATATATAAAAATAGAAAAAGAATAAGAAATAAAATACTGCTGCAAAGTTCTCCACTAAATAAAATACTCTTAAACCAATACAGGCCATGACGCTAGCTAGCGAGAGGCTGGGCTAAAGCTGTGTATGTGGTGATCGGGCCGAATTTTAGGCAGTAGATTTTAGACAGCAGTAACCGAACCCGACCCAAGCCCGACAGGCATAAAGATATTTATGTCCGAGCCCGACCCGAGAGTTAAAATCCCATTATTTTCTCTCATACTAATGACACATGTACGTTTGTTTGTGTGGAAAGCCCGCTTTTGTTAAGCAACTGAAAGGCATTTGGAAATGTCAACAGATGAGCACATCAGCGCGCATGGAGCAACAAGCGCTCTTAACACAGGCGCGCATGCACGCGTTTCGTTGTCACAGCAACATAAACAAATTTCCGCACACAGGAAGACAGATGTTATGGTAATATTTTACATGTATTTGAATCACAAAAACGATTACAGTTTTTTACAATCGCTATGACAGTTTTTTCAATACATTTAACAAGTTTCCTAAACTATTAACACGGTTAGCACAACATCCTTCTTTGTAGGCTATACAATTAACACATTTCTTGTTGCTTTGACACAAAATGCATACAGTTAACACAAATTTAAAATGCTTGAACTTCTTATACACACAAGCTCAACCAAGACCAAAACTATGTAATTTTACAGTCCAATTTACAAATGCTTTCACACTGTATGTCAGAACAGATAACATCATGTTCTAAACATAACTTATATAGGCTAAAGTCAAAGTGAACAGCTGATCATATTGTGAATTGAAATACAAATATATGCCCTGTATTGTATTCCATTGCTACTGAGAAACAGCTTATTGAAGTTATGCAAATATATAAATTACAGCTGATTCCAAAGCACACTCAGGTGTTGAGGTTCTTTCAATCGCATGATCATATGTTATAAAAGAGGACTCTTTGGGCTGATCGTGTGTGGAAAAGGAACAATATAGAGCAACACAAAGAGAGAAAGAAAGAAAGAAAGAAAGAAAGAAAGAAAGAAAGAAAGAAAGAAAGAAAGAAAGAAAGAAAGAAAGAAAGAAAGAAAGAAAGAAAGAAAGAAATGCCTGCACAAGGGAGAGGAAGACGGGTACCAGGACAAGGGAGAGGTATTATGTTACAGTAATGTCCTTTTGCAAATGAAGTCTTTACTGCAGGAATTCTGTGTCTGTGTCCTTTTTTTTATTTTTTTTTTATTTTTTTTATAAACTGTAGGCTACATAAAGCTTCTCTGAGATGGTCATTCATTTTTTGTATTGAATTTCTGCAGCAAAAGAAACAAAATGCATGCATTTACTAAACCCAACAAAACAAAAAATGTAGAGAGGCTTCAGAAGAAACTACAGTGCAAAACACAATCTATGATCAATACAATATACTGTCTATTAGCAGACCTGACACATAACATAATGCAGTTTCTGTAATTTGAGCTGATGTTAGTGTTCTTTTTGTCATTGTGTTATGATTGACTAAATGTTCCTGTTGGAAGAGAACATGTGTTAGTGTTTTGAATAATTATTTGATTTTGAAACATGTTTGCAGTGTTTTGTTAGACATAGTGTATTGTGTTAGTGTATTATTGTATTTTGAAAATTAGTTTTGGAGTTTAGTTTACAATGTGTGATTTTGGTCATGAAATTAACCGTTTTGCCAATTGTGTGTTTTAGGTGTGTTGGTGTGTTAAGAGTTTAGGAAAATTGTTAAATGTATTGAAAAAACTGTCATAGCGATCGTAAAAAACTGTAATCAGATTTAATCAGTGCAACGCGGAGACTTCAGACACTTAATATGTTCGTGTGGAAACTCGGAATTGACGCATGTTCCGCACACAAAACTAGCCTAATTTACGTGACAGATTGCATTCGGTACACATGTGCACCGTACCGAAAGTCCTGTACCGAAACGGTCCGGTACGAATACATGTACCGTTACACCCCTATTACACACTACAGCAAAACAATTGAAAACACAATGCTCAATTTGTGAGAAGGTTCTTTGTTTCATAACTGCCAATGCATATTTTTAAAAACTTTACAGTAATGGATCTTCTTAGATCTCCGCAGAGGATTAGGCATTTAGATTTGTGAGTTTTATATCAAGAGTATAAATCTATAGTAAATTTTGCATGTACACTACTGTAACACAACTCAATGCAAAAACAGAATCTATTGCACACAACAGTACTCTTGAAAACATGATCAGGGTGTGAAGTTTTTTTATTTACTTTATTCACACCACACACACACAACAATCACTGTGCGGCATCATGTCGCTGAGCTGCATCAGGCCACATCACCTCATCCACATCGCAGGCTATATTGTCTCTTGCCAGGCACCGCGGGAAAAACGCCCTGGAATGGCAAATCCATCCTTGGAAGGCCTCCACTGGGATGTCAACACAGGCCAGCTCCATTGCCCTTAGAAGGTTCTCTCTAGTGTATGGTTGTCTGTCATAAACCTTCCATCTCCACGATGAGAATAACTCCTCTAGGGTTCAGGAAAGGGGAGTAGGGTGGCAGACAGTAAAAAGTGGTTACTGTTGGTGGTGAACCACTCCCTGATTTGGTTTGTTCTGTGTACATTGTCCCAAATGATCACATAAATGTGATGTGTGGGCCCAGGATGGTGTTGTTGGCTGTCCAGGAGGATGTCTTTTAGCTCCTCTAGGAAGGTAAGGAGACGTTGGGTGTTGTAAGACCCAAGGACAGCACGCCGGTGGACAAGCCCCTCCAAACCCATGGCCGCACAAAGAGTAATATCACCCCCCCGTTGGCCAGGAACCTCAGTGATGGCTCTTTGGCCAATGATGTTACGGCCTCTTTGCCTTCGTTTCTGTAGGTTGAAGCCAGCCTCATCCAGGAAGAGTTTTTTTTTTTTGAGGTCCCCTCGAAAACGAGATGTTACATCTCAAGGTGTTTTCCTCTTAACAATAAATTCAAATTCAATTTAAAAAAAATACAATGACATGGTCAATGACTGTTGCTCGCATCTCGTCCGTAATGATGGTGCGAGGTTGTCTTGCTCTCCCTCCAGGACCTTCTCCTCTCCCTTGTTGGCCTGCTCCTCTTCTTCCATGGCCAGCTCTTCTCCCTCATCTGACTCGAACTCCTCTTCCCCTGACTCTGCCTTCATCCATTGTGTTTGTTTGGAATCTTCAGCAAACTGTGCACTCTGAACTTGCTTTTATACATGTGGTCACAGCATTACCAACAAGTGTCTTCAATTTTGAGTCGTTGTGTGTAATGAATGACACCAGGTGTGTTCATTGTGTTCAAATATTGCTGACTGTGGCAAGCATTTTGCATCACATGAGCTTTCATTTGAGAATATGAGCAGAGTTCTTTTGCAACTTGTGTTTTAGCAAGGAAAAATGTGTTAAGATTTATGAGAACGGAGGATTGTGTTTTGTGAATTGTGTCTTCATGTGAAATGTGTTTATGATATTGGAAAATGATGGCTAGATTTAGTAAAAGTGTTTAGACAACTGGTCATTTGGTTTAGAGGATTGGCTTTTGTGTTTTAGCATTTGAGAAAAACTGTAAAGTGTCAACACCTGTTGAGAACCTGCACATTTCTGTATGGTATTCTGCACAGTCTGTTATTGTAAGCAAGGAAGCATGCATTATTGTTAGCGCTGTGTAAAAAATTAATGTTAAAAGGTTTTAGAAATGTTAGAATGGCAATTTCCACTGAAATGCTTAACGAAGGTCTTACAGTTTTTTACGATCGCTATGACAGTTTTTTCAATACATTTAACAATTTTCCTAAACTCTTAACACACCAACACACCTAAAACACACAATTGGCAAAACGGTTAATTTCATGCTCAAAATCACACATTGTAAACTAAACTCCAAAACTAATTTTCAAAATACAATAATACACTAACACAATACACTATGTCTAACAAAACACTGCAAACATGTTTCAAAATCAAATAATTATTCAAAACACTAACACATGTTCTCTTCCAACAGGAACATTTAGTCAATCATAACACAATGACAAAAAAAACACTAACATCAGCTGAAATTACAGAAACTGCATTATGCTATGTGTATTTGTGTTTTGCACTGTAGTTTCTTTTGAAGCCTCTCTACATTTTTGTTTTGTTGAGTTTAGTAAATGCATGCATTTTGTTTCCTTTGCTGCAGAAATTCAATACAAAAAAATGAATGACCATCTCAGAGTAACTTTATGTACAGTTTATGAAAAAAAAAGAAAAAAAGAAAAAGACACAGAGACAGAATTCCTGCAGTAAAGACTTTATTTGCAAAAGGACATTACCGCAAGACCTCTCCCTTGTCCTGGTACTTGCCCCACTCCTCTCCCTTGTCCTGGTACTTGCCCCACTCCTCTCCCTTGTCCTGGTACTTGCCCCACTCCTCTCCCTTGTCCTGGTACTTGCCCCACTCCTCTCCCTTGTCCTGGTACTTGCCCCACTCCTCTCCCTTGTCCTGGTACTTGCCCCACTCCTCTCCCTTGTCCTGGTCCTTGCCCCACTCCTCTCCCTTGTCCTGGTCCTTGCCCCACTCCTCTCCCTTGTCCTGGTACTTGCCCCACTCCTCTCCCTTGTCCTGGTACTTGCCCCACTCCTCTCCCTTGTCCTGGTACTTGCCCCACTCCTCTCCCTTGTCCTGGTACTTGCCCCACTCCTCTCCCTTGTCCTGGTACTTGCCCCACTCCTCTCCCTTGTCCTGGTCCTTGCCCCACTCCTCTCCCTTGTCCTGGTACTTGCCCCACTCCTCTCCCTTGTCCTGGTACTTGCCCCACTCCTCTCCCTTGTCCTGGTACTTGCCCCACTCCTCTCCCTTGTCCTGGTACTTGCCCCACTCCTCTCCCTTGTCCTGGTACTTGCCCCACTCCTCTCCCTTGTCCTGGTACTTGCCCCACTCCTCTCCCTTGTCCTGGTCCTTGCCCCACTCCTCTCCCTTGTCCTGGTCCTTGCCCCACTCCTCTCCCTTGTCCTGGTACTTGCCCCACTCCGCTCCCTTGTCCTGGTCCTTGTCTTCCTCTCCCTCGTGCAGGCATTTCTTTCTTTCTTTCTTTCTTTCTTTCTTTCTTTCTTTCTTTCTTTCTTTCTTTCTTTCTTTCTTTCTTTGTGTTGCTCTATATTGTTCCTTTTCCACACACGATCAGCCCAAAGAGTCCTCTTTTATAACATATGATCATGCGATTGAAAGAACCTCAACACCTGAGTGTGCTTTGGAATCAGCTGTAATTTATATATTTGCATAACTTCAATAAGCTGTTTCTCAGTAGCAATGGAATACAATACAGGGCATATATTTGTATTTCAATTCACAATATGATCAGCTGTTCACTTTGACTTTAGCCTATATAAGTTATGTTTAGAACATGATGTTATCTGTTCTGACATACAGTGTGAAAGCATTTGTAAATTTGACTGTAAAATTACATAGTTTTGGTCTTGGTTGAGCTTGTGTGTATAAGAAGTTCAAGCATTTTAAATTTGTGTTAACTGTATGCATTTTGTGTCAAAGCAACAAGAAATGTGTTAATTGTATAGCTTACAAAGACGGATGTTGTGCTAACCGTGTTAAGAGTTTAGGAAACTTGGTAAATGTATTGAAAAAACTGTCATAGCGATTGTAAAAAACTGTAATATTCTACTGTTTATGCGACTTCAATTCTTAAACATCCTCTTTGGATTCTTGGCCTCGCTTTATTTCGATGGTCAACTTTGGATATTGAAATAAAGCGCGACCGGATTGACGCACATTCACAGTTTTTCTGATTGCCTTCAGAAGTTCAGCTGAGAAACGGTGTGGGTCTGCATGTGTTCTGTTGCACAGGTTTGAACTGAAGCACAGGAATCTGTGTGCAACAGAACACATGTGAGGAGTGTCTCATGTTCTGCACACACGTTGCTGATAACAGTCCAGACGTTTGCAGTCGAGGTCTAGATGTTCTTGCTTGTGAGTTTCAGGACAGATGTTCTGGGTTGTGAGTTTCAGGACAGATGTTCTGGGTTGTGAGTTTCAGGACAGATGTTCTGGGTTGTGAGTTTCAGGACAGATGTTCTGGGTTGTGAGTTTCAGGACAGATGTTCTGGGTTGTGAGTTTCAGGACAGATGTTCTGGGTTGTGAGTTTCAGGACAGATGTTCTGGGTTGTGAGTTTCAGGACAGATGTTCTGGGTTGTGAGTTTCAGGACAGATGTTCTGGGTTGTGAGTTTCAGGACAGATGTTCTGGGTTGTGAGTTTCAGGACAGATGTTCTGGGTTGATGACTGAGATATACTGCCGTCTGCTGGTCAAACACATGAAGCTCTACAGCATGGACAGGATTATTGTCTTTTACCTGTGTTAGTAATCGAAGTAAATATTTGTAATGACATATGTAGCGCGGGTTAATAAGTGTCCTATTTCTATATGATTATGCTTGTTCAGTATTACCAGTGCAGTGGTAAACTGATCCACTGATGTGAGAGAAATCTATTGTTTGAAAACGTGGATGTTTTCCGCATTTTGCATTATTTATGACCTCAATCAAATTTAATTCAAAATGATTAATAAATAAATGATGACTTTTGATTTATGATTTTGTGGGTCAACCATCCATTTTATTGAGGTACATTGTGACTCAATGCATTTAGTTAGACGTTCATAATTGTTTGTTTTGAATATTGCCATTGGTCAATATTGTAACAATAGATTCAGTCATTTCGGTGTTCGTTTTAGTAGTATAATTGATGTTGAGCATTTGCTTCTGTTAGGTGGAAGCACCTTTGGTAAAACTTTACTTAAAGCCTTTATTCATAATGCATTGATTATGTATTGTAATGCTCCGTATAACACATTGTATGATGTCATGAGTAATTGTAACCACAGTTCTAATACATTATTCATTCAACACTACTTTAGAAAGTATAATGCATTAAAACACATGATAAACAGACAGTTTCAGATTTAACAACGAATCTGCAAATATAATTATTTTTAACTTTGGTTACAATTATTTATGAAAAGATATAATGCATTCTACATAAAGGCTTAAAAGTAAAGTGTTACTAAATGTACGTCTGTGTTTGTGTAGAGGCCTATGGAAGTGTTTACATTTATTCATTTATCCACCGCGACTTACAGCAGACTTCCAGATGACACTTTACTGTATTTAAAGCAGCTGACACAGTCTTTTCCTCACTGAAGTTCACTTCATCAGACACAACTGACCATTTATAATCTGAGCAAATGTGGCAAATGATATTACAGTAAGTACAATTTCTGTCCTAGGTGCAGTTGGAGAGTGTCGTTTCATTTGCAGGTGTTCATTAGTTTGAGTGTAATGTTTTAGTGTGTAAGTGTAATGTTTTAGTGTGTAAGTGTAATGTTTAGTGTGTAAGTGTAATGTTTTAGTGTGTAAGTGTAATGTTTTAGTGTGTAAGTGTAATGTTTTAGTGTGTAAGTGTAATGTTTTAGTGTGTAAGTGTAAGTGTAATGTTTTAGTGTGTAAGTGTAATGTTTTAGTGTGTAAGTGTAATGTTTTAGTGTGTAAGTGTAAGTGTAATGTTTTAGTGTGTAAGTGTAATATTTTAGTGTGTAAGTGTAAGTGTAATGTTTTAGTGTGTAAGTGTAATGTTTTAGTGTGTAAGTGTAATGTTTTAGTGTGTAAGTGTAAGTGTAATGTTTTAGTGTGTAAGTGTAATGTTTTAGTGTGTAAGTGTAATGTTTTAGTGTGTAAGTGTAATGTTTTAGTGTGTAAGTGTAATGTTTTAGTGTGTAATGTAATGTTTTAGTGTGTAAGTGTAATGTTTTAGTGTGTAATGTAATGTTTTAGTGTGTAATTGTAATGTTTTAGTGTGTAAGTGTAAGTGTAATGTTTTAGTGTGTAAGTGTAATGTTTTAGTGTGTAATGTAATGTTTTAGTGTGTAATTGTAATGTTTTAGTGTGTAAGTGTAATGTTTTAGTGTGTAATGTAAAGTTTTAGTGTGTATGTGTAATGTAATGTTTTAGTGGGTAATGTAATGTTTTAGTGTGTAAGTGTAAGTGTAATGTTTTAGTGTGTAAGTGTAATGTTTTCGTGTGTAAGTGTAATGTTTTAGTGTGTAAGTGTAAGTGTAATGTTTTAGTGTGTTAGTGTAATGTTTTAGTGTGTAATGTAATGTTTTAGTGTGTAATTGTAATGTTTTAGTGTGTAAGTGTAAGTGTAATGTTTTAGTGTGTAAGTGTAATGTTTTAGTGTGTAATGTAGTGTAATGTTTTAGTGTGTAAGTGTAATGTTTTAGTGTGTAAGTGTAAGTGTAATGTTTTAGTGTGTAAGTGTAAGTGTAATGTTTTAGTGTGTAAGTGTAATGTAATGTTTTAGTGTGTAAGTGTAATGTTTTAGTGTGTAAGTGTAAGTGTAATGTTTTAGTGTGTAAGTGTAATGTAATGTTTTAGTGTGTAAGTGTAAGTGTAATGTAATGTTTTAGTGTGTAAGTGTAATGTAATGTTTTAGTGTGTAAGTGTAATGTTTTAGTGTGTAAGTGTAAGTGTAATGTTTTAGTGTGTAAGTGCAAGTGTAATGTTTTAGTGTGTAAGTGTAAGTGTAATGTTTTAGTGTGTAAGTGTAATGTTTTAGTGTGTAAGTGTAAGTGTAATGTTTTAGTGTGTAAGTGTAAGTGTAATGTTTTAGTGTGTAAGTGTAATGTTTTAGTGTGTATGTGTAAGTGTAATGTTTTAGTGTGTAAGTGTAAGTGTAATGTTTTAGTGTGTAAGTGTAATGTTTTAGTGTGTAAGTGTAATGTTTTAGTGTGTAAGTGTAATGTTTTAGTGTGTATGTGTAATGTAATGTTTTAGTGTGTAAGTGTAAGTGTAATGTTTTAGTGTGTAAGTGTAATGTTTTAGTGTGTAAGTGTAATGTTTTAGTGTGTAAGTGTAATGTTTTAGTGTGTAAGTGTAATGTTTTAGTGTGTAATGTAATGTTTTAGTGTGTATGTGTAATGTAATGTTTTAGTGTGTAATGTAATGTTTTAGTGTGTAAGTGTAAGTGTAATGTTTTAGTGTGTAAGTGTAATGTTTTAGTGTGTAAGTGTAATGTTTTAGTGTGTAAGTGTAAGTGTAATGTTTTAGTGTGTAAGTGTAAGTGGAATGTTTTAGTGTGTAAGTGTAAGTGTAAGTGTAATGTTTTAGTGTGTAAGTGTAAGTGTAATGTTTTAGTGTGTAAGTGTAAGTGTAATGTTTTCGTGTGTAAGTGTAATGTTTTAGTGTGTAAGTGTAAGTGTAATGTTTTAGTGTGTAAGTGTAAGTGTAATGTTTTAGTGTGTAAGTGTAATGTTTTAGTGTGTAAGTTTAATGTTTTAGTGTGTAAGTGTAATGTTTTAGTGTGTAAGTGTAATGTTTTAGTGTGTAAGTGTAATGTTTTAGTGTGTAAGTGTAATGTTTTAGTGTGTAAGTGTAATGTTTTAGTGTGTAAGTGTAATGTTTTAGTGTGTAAGTGTAATGTTTTAGTGTGTAAGTGTAAGTGTAATGTTTTAGTGTGTAAGTGTAATGTTTTAGTGTGTAAGTGTAAGTGTAATGTTTTAGTGTGTAAGTGTAATGTAATGTTTTAGTGTGTAAGTGTAATGTTTTAGTGTGTAAGTGTAAGTGTAATGTTTTAGTGTGTAAGTGTAATGTAATGTTTTAGTGTGTAAGTGTAAGTGTAATGTAATGTTTTAGTGTGTAAGTGTAATGTAATGTTTTAGTGTGTAAGTGTAATGTTTTAGTGTGTAAGTGTAAGTGTAATGTTTTAGTGTGTAAGTGTAAGTGTAATGTTTTAGTGTGTAAGTGTAAGTGTAATGTTTTAGTGTGTAAGTGTAATGTTTTAGTGTGTAAGTGTAAGTGTAATGTTTTAGTGTGTAAGTGTAAGTGTAATGTTTTAGTGTGTAAGTGTAATGTTTTAGTGTGTATGTGTAAGTGTAATGTTTTAGTGTGTAAGTGTAATGTTTTAGTGTGTAAGTGTAATGTTTTAGTGTGTATGTGTAATGTAATGTTTTAGTGTGTAAGTGTAAGTGTAATGTTTTAGTGTGTAAGTGTAATGTTTTAGTGTGTAAGTGTAATGTTTTAGTGTGTAAGTGTAATGTTTTAGTGTGTAAGTGTAATGTTTTAGTGTGTAAGTGTAATGTTTTAGTGTGTAAGTGTAAGTGTAATGTTTTAGTGTGTAAGTGTAAGTGTAATGTTTTAGTGTGTAAGTGTAATGTTTTAGTGTGTAAGTGTAATGTTTTAGTGTGTAAGTGTAATGTTTTAGTGTGTAAGTGTAATGTTTTAGTGTGTAAGTGTAATGTTTTAGTGTGTAAGTGTAATGTAATGTTTTAGTGTGTAAGTGTAATGTAATGTTTTAGTGTGTATGTGTAATGTAATGTTTTAGTGTGTAAGTGTAATGTTTTAGTGTGTAAGTGTAATGTTTTAGTGTGTAAGTGTAATGTTTTAGTGTGTAAGTGTAATGTTTTAGTGTGTAAGTGTAAGTGTAATGTTTTAGTGTGTAAGTGTAAGTGTAATGTTTTAGTGTGTAAGTGTAATGTTTTAGTGTGTAAGTGTAATGTTTTAGTGTGTAAGTGTAATGTTTTAGTGTGTAAGTGTAATGTTTTAGTGTGTAAGTGTAATGTTTTAGTGTGTAAGTGTAATGTTTTAGTGTGTAAGTGTAATGTTTTAGTGTGTAAGTGTAAG
Organism: Phoxinus phoxinus; assembly: GCF_949152265.1. Lineage (NCBI taxonomy): Eukaryota > Metazoa > Chordata > Actinopteri > Cypriniformes > Leuciscidae > Phoxinus > Phoxinus phoxinus. The sequence goes on from NC_136881.1 coordinate 44,773,722, forward strand.
TGTAATGTTTTAGTGTGTAAGTGTAATGTTTTAGTGTGTAAGTGTAAGTGTAATGTTTTAGTGTGTAAGTGTAATGTAATGTTTTAGTGTGTAAGTGTAATGTTTTAGTGTGTAAGTGTAAGTGTAATGTTTTAGTGTGTAAGTGTAATGTAATGTTTTAGTGTGTAAGTGTAAGTGTAATGTAATGTTTTAGTGTGTAAGTGTAATGTAATGTTTTAGTGTGTAAGTGTAATGTTTTAGTGTGTAAGTGTAAGTGTAATGTTTTAGTGTGTAAGTGTAAGTGTAATGTTTTAGTGTGTAAGTGTAAGTGTAATGTTTTAGTGTGTAAGTGTAATGTTTTAGTGTGTAAGTGTAAGTGTAATGTTTTAGTGTGTAAGTGTAAGTGTAATGTTTTAGTGTGTAAGTGTAATGTTTTAGTGTGTATGTGTAAGTGTAATGTTTTAGTGTGTAAGTGTAATGTTTTAGTGTGTAAGTGTAATGTTTTAGTGTGTAAGTGTAATGTTTTAGTGTGTATGTGTAATGTAATGTTTTAGTGTGTAAGTGTAAGTGTAATGTTTTAGTGTGTAAGTGTAATGTTTTAGTGTGTAAGTGTAATGTTTTAGTGTGTAAGTGTAATGTTTTAGTGTGTAAGTGTAATGTTTTAGTGTGTAATGTAATGTTTTAGTGTGTATGTGTAATGTAATGTTTTAGTGTGTAATGTAATGTTTTAGTGTGTAAGTGTAAGTGTAATGTTTTAGTGTGTAAGTGTAATGTTTTAGTGTGTAAGTGTAATGTTTTAGTGTGTAAGTGTAAGTGTAATGTTTTAGTGTGTAAGTGTAAGTGGAATGTTTTAGTGTGTAAGTGTAAGTGTAAGTGTAATGTTTTAGTGTGCAAGTGTAAGTGTAATGTTTTAGTGTGTAAGTGTAAGTGTAATGTTTTCGTGTGTAAGTGTAATGTTTTAGTGTGTAAGTGTAAGTGTAATGTTTTAGTGTGTAAGTGTAAGTGTAATGTTTTAGTGTGTAAGTGTAATGTTTTAGTGTGTAAGTGTAATGTTTTAGTGTGTAAGTGTAAGTGTAATGTTTTAGTGTGTAAGTGTAATGTTTTAGTGTGTAAGTGTAATGTTTTAGTGTGTAAGTGTAATGTTTTAGTGTGTAAGTGTAATGTTTTAGTGTGTAAGTGTAAGTGTAATGTTTTAGTGTGTAAGTGTAATGTTTTAGTGTGTAAGTGTAATGTTTTAGTGTGTAAGTGTAAGTGTAATGTTTTAGTGTGTAAGTGTAATGTTTCAGTGTGTAAGTGTAATGTTTTAGTGTGTAAGTGTAATGTTTTAGTGTGTAAGTGTAATGTTTTAGTGTGTAAGTGTAAGTGTAATGTTTTAGTGTGTAAGTGTAATGTTTTAGTGTGTAAGTGTAATGTTTTAGTGTGTAAGTGTAAGTGTAATGTTTTAGTGTGTAAGTGTAATGTTTCAGTGTGTAAGTGTAATGTTTTAGTGTGTAATGTAATGTTTTAGTGTGTAAGTGTAATGTTTTAGTGTGTAAGTGTAAGTGTAATGTTTTAGTGTGTAAGTGTAAGTGTAATGTTTTAGTGTGTAAGTGTAATGTTTTAGTGTGTAAGTGTAATGTTTTAGTGTGTAAGTGTAATGTTTTAGTGTGTAAGTGTAATGTTTCAGTGTGTAAGTGTAATGTTTTAGTGTGTAAGTGTAAGAGTAATGTTTTAGTGTGTAAGTGTAAGTGTAATGTTTTAGTGTGTAAGTGTAATGTTTTAGTGTGTAAGTGTAATGTTTTAGTGTGTAAGTGTAATGTTTTAGTGTGTAAGTGTAATGTTTTAGTGTGTAAGTGTAATGTTTTAGTGTGTAAGTGTAATGTTTTAGTGTGTAAGTGTAATGTTTCTCTTTGACCAGTACATGTCAGTAGAGAACCTCATCAGGGTCTCGTAACCTCCAGTGTGTGAATGTGTGTCCTCTAAACACTTGTCATGAGATTTGGCCGCTGGTTTCCTCATGATGTAAGATAAACGTTATTCTCTCTGCAAACATTCCTCAAATGAATACAGTATAACTGGATTATCAGAAGATATTTTACTCCAGTTAGGTTAAAGTAGATTGATCTTTACTCCAGACACATGCGTGAAATGCTCAGCTGAAGACACACACACTTTGAGTTTTGGAAAGAGACAGTTTCACTCCTCTGATAATCTCGCAGAAGTGTGTGTTTTCAGGGATTCCTGCTGAGAATATGGTACACTAGTAACACTCGTAGACTCACTGATGTGTGTGTACTTCCAGCACAGCGTGTGAACGCGTGTATCAGAAGGTCATCTATCCTACAGTGGATCAATAATGTTCTTGTGTTTGTCGATGGAAAAGGTTACACATATTTTGAAAGGTAAACTGTCTTTGTTTTTTGAGAATATTTGGAAACACTTTGTATCCTTTCTCGTTTCAGTAATACAATAAATGAGGTAGAAAGATAATCAACTTCTTTTCACTCACATTGTATTACTACTAAACCATTAGTTATTTAATAATTTACTGTTTTTCATTTACTGAAATTACCCCTTTTTAAATGATGATTTGCTTCTCTTGAATATTTCCAGCTCTAGTGTGTAGCTATCTGACTGAACCTGAGCCTCTTTCTCTGCTAGTTGTTGTTATTTTAGTTTGTTACTATTATGCAAAAGAGATATAACTAGTTTTATTACTGTTGTAATATACAGTATACTATACAGTAGTCAACATTTGAAGTGGATCAAAACCTTTATACATGAATTTTGAACAATACCGTTTTTGTCTTTGGACAAACTTTGATGCACTTCAAATGTTGACTACTGTATATTGCTGTCATATAATTTGTTACAAAGTGCATGAAGTTTCCAGCAGAATACACACTGGTATTTTACTCGAGCGCTTGTGTTTACTGGACTTCAGATGTTCTGAGGATTAGCCTTGCCGTATGTTTCATGATCTTGATGTTTGAACGCATAATTGAATAAAAAGACAAATGTCCCAGCAGCCACATCTGCCAGGTGTCCCGAACGAGAGCATGCACAGATGTGTAATGCACAGTAATGCACAGATGTGTAATGCACAGTAATGCACAGATGTGTAATGCACAGATGTGTAATGCACAGATGTGTAATGCACAGATGTGTAATGCACAGATGTGTAATGCACAGATGTATAATGCACAGATGTGTAATGCACAGTAATGCACAGATGTGTAATGCACAGATGTGTAATGCACAGATGTGTAATGCACAGATGTGTAATGCACAGATGTGTAATGCACAGTAATGCACAGATGTGTAATGCACAGATGTGTAATGCACAGTAATGCACAGATGTGTAATGCACAGTAATGCACAGATGTGTAATGCACAGTAATGCACAGATGTGTAATGCACAGTAATGCACAGATGTGTAATGCACAGATGTGTAATGCACAGATGTGTAATGCACAGTAATGCACAGATGTGTAATGCACAGTAATGCACAGATGTGTAATGCACAGATGTGTAATGCACAGATGTGTAATGCACAGTAATGCACAGATGTGTAATGCACAGATGTGTAATGCACAGATGTGTAATGCACAGATGTGTAATGCACAGATGTATAATGCACAGATGTGTAATGCACAGTAATGCACAGATGTGTAATGCACAGATGTGTAATGCACAGTAATGCACAGATGTGTAATGCACAGATGTGTAATGCACAGATGTGTAATGCACAGATGTGTAATGCACAGATGTGTAATGTACAGATGTGTAATGCACAGATGTGTAATGCACAGATGTGTAATGCACAGATGTGTAATGCACAGATGTGACTGCTCTTGAATGGATTGCAGGAGACTGTCGATCCTGTGATGAACTGGCAGCAATAAAAACAGAAAGACAAACCCAGTACCATCGCAAACATTTCTCATCAGAAAACTATGAAAACTTAGAGATGTGCAATTGTGACAACATTTTTTAATTGTCAATAATTCGTTTGATGCAGAAATGTTTCGTCTTAAAATGACATATTTTGTGTGTGTAAAAAGCATGCCATGATTCTTCTATAGACACGTCATAATTCTTCTATTCAACACCCTTCATTTGCCTCACATGTATTCAACAGTACAGAGCGTTTTCACAGTTCCCACTTTATACACGTCATTAAATACTTTGTACTAACAATTACATATTTTGATACAATGCACTTATTATTGCTAGTTAAAGGCAACTAATGTAAAGTTTGCATACTGTACATTTATGCTATATGCACTGAACTTTAAAAAAATTACACATATGGCTATATTTTGGTTTATAAATGCCCAAAATAAATAACCCTTGACACTAATGTTTCTACAGGTGTAAGGCAGAGGAAGCCGTCTCTCTCTGTCTGACTCAAGATTACAGTAAAGCTTTACATCGCTAAACAAACATATGCTATAGATACATACACATCCTACTGTTGTTTCTCTCATCCTGTGTGTGTGTGTGTGTGTGTGTGTGTGTGTGTGTGTGTGTGTGTGTGTGTGTGTGTGTGTGTGTGTGTGTGTGTGTGTGTGTGTGTGTGTGTGTGTGTGTGTGTGTGTGTGTGTGTGTGTGTGTGTGTGTGTGTGAGAAAGAGATGCACATCTGTGACAAGTCTGTGGGAACCTGGAAAACCACTCACCTAGATATGAAGAGTTGTTTAGTGTGTGTGTGTGTGTGTGTGTGTGTGTGTGTGTGTGTGTGTGTGTGTGTGTGTGTTGGCGCCAGGGCTCTTTAACAATCAAAGCAGAGGGGTGTGTGTAGGGAGGAAGTCTCTGCCTGAAAATACAGGTGTGCTTGAGTATCAAAGAACACTAAACACACGGCACTGCAGAGGGGGAGGTGTGTGTGTGTGTGTGTGTGTGTGTGTGTGTGTGTGTGTGTGTGTGTGTGTGTGTGTGTGTGTGTGTGTGTGTGTGTGTGTGTGTGTGTGACTGCTGCATGCATCATGTCGGCCCGTAGGATTTCCTGGATTTCCATTGACAAACGCTTGTGGAAATCTGTTGCTCAGGAGTAAATATTATCTTAGCAGAGGAAGTTCCCTTCAGACAACACACACACACACACTCACACACACACACACACACACACACACACACAGACACACACACACACACACACACACAGACACAGACACAGACATACACACACACACACACACACACACACACACACACACACACACAAACACACACACACACAAACACACACACACACACACACACACACACACACACACACACACACACACACACACACACACGTCCGGCATGAAGGGAAACTGTTCTTCAGCCTCTATTCACAGATGATCATAAGGTTCATTATTTAACAATAGCTAATGTATTTACTAACATGACCTAACAATGAACAATTGTTACAGTATTTATTCATCTTTGTTAGTGATAGTTAATAAAAATATGAAGTAAGATTAATAAATGCTGTAGAAGTATTGTTGATTATTAGTTCATGTTAACTAAGGAGCCTTACTGTAAAGTGTTACCAAGAGTTTGCAGCCATATTGCGTAGTTGTGTTTGCAGTCGGGTGATTTATTTGTGATAATAACGCAATGAAATATGACAAAATATGTGATATAATTTTTGGCCAGACTGTCACACAAAGAAATTATGAACACAAGCAAAAACAAGAAAGAACCGGTCGCTTTTTTTCAGTCGCTAACAAGCGTTTGTCCGGCCAGTTGTCACATTTTCAAAACTCTAAACACAATTAGCACAGCATCGGTATTTTGTGGCCATACCATTCACACATTTCATGTCGTTTTCAAACAATATGCAGTCAGTGAACACATTTCCATAATGCTTACATTTTCTTAACAGACAAGCTATACCTCCCAACAAAACTATGGATTGTTTTTGTAGTATTTACGAATGTTAACACACAACATCCCACAATAGCAAAAACAATATTCCAAACCTTAGATACAGTATAAAAACCTCTGCATCTGCAATGATCAGTTCAAAAACAATATATCTCAGCTGATAACAAACAAACAATTGAATAATTGACACAGAGCTTATTTATGTTGGGTAAATTTGGCCAACCACAGCTGATTCCAGTCTGCCTTAGACTGGCTTAGAGTGGCAGGGGTTATTTTTTTCTATTACATTGACACTTATACAGTAAAAGAAGGACTGTGAGGAGTGATGTTTTTGGAAATAGAAACAGAAAAAGACAAACACTGTAATGTCTGGAAGAGGAAGAGGAAGAGCAAGGGGCCCAGTGAGAAGAGCAGGCCCATGCAGTGAGAGATGCAGTGAGAGATGCAGTGAGAGATGCAGTGAGAGATGCAGTGAGAGATGCAGTGAGAGATGCAGTGAGAGATGCAGTGAGAGATGCAGTGAGAGATGCAGTGAGAGATGCAGTGAGAGGTGCAGTGAGAGATGCAGTGAGAGATGCAGTGAGAGATGCAGTGAGAGATGTAGTGAGAGATGCAGTGAGAGATGCAGTGAGAGATGTAGTGAGAGATGCAGTGAGAGATGCAGTGAGAGATGTAGTGAGAGATGCAGAGAGAGGTGCAGTGAGAGATGCAGTGAGAGATGTAGTGAGAGATGCAGAGAGAGGTGCAGTGAGAGATGCAGTGAGAGATGCAGTGAGAGATGCAGTGAGAGATGCAGTGAGAGATGCAGTGAGAGATGCAGTGAGAGATGCAGTGAGAGGTGCAGTGAGAGATGCAGTGAGAGATGCAGTGAGAGATGCAGTGAGAGATGCAGTGAGAGATGCAGTGAGAGATGCAGTGAGAGATGCAGTGAGAGATGCAGTGAGAGATGTAGTGAGAGATGCAGTGAGAGATGCAGTGAGAGATGTAGTGAGAGATGCAGAGAGAGGTGCAGTGAGAGATGCAGTGAGAGATGCAGTGAGAGATGCAGTGAGAGATGCAGTGAGAGATGCAGTGAGAGATGCAGTGAGAGATGCAGTGAGAGATGCAGTGAGAGATGCAGTGAGAGATGCAGTGAGAGATGTAGTGAGAGATGCAGTGAGAGATGTAGTGAGAGATGTAGTGAGAGATGTAGTGAGAGATGCAGTGAGAGATGTAGTGAGAGATGCAGTGAGAGATGCAGTGAGAGATGTAGTGAGAGATGCAGTGAGAGATGCAGTGAGAGATGCAGTGAGAGGTGCAGTGAGAGATGCAGTGAGAGATGCAGTGAGAGATGCAGTGAGAGATGTAGTGAGAGATGCAGTGAGAGATGCAGTGAGAGATGTAGTGAGAGATGCAGTGAGAGATGCAGTGAGAGATGTAGTGAGAGATGCAGTGAGAGATGCAGTGAGAGATGTAGTGAGAGATGCAGTGAGAGATGCAGTGAGAGATGTAGTGAGAGATGTAGTGAGAGGTGCAGTGAGAGATGCAGTGAGAGATGCAGTGAGAGATGTAGTGAGAGATGCAGTGAGAGATGCAGTGAGAGATGCAGTGAGAGATGTAGTGAGAGATGTAGTGAGAGGTGCAGTGAGAGATGCAGTGAGAGATGCAGTGAGAGATGCAGTGAGAGATGCAGTGAGAGATGCAGTGAGAGATGCAGTGAGAGATGCAGTGAGAGATGCAGTGAGAGGTGCAGTGAGAGATGCAGTGAGAGATGCAGTGAGAGGTGTAGTGAGAGATGCAGTGAGAGATGCAGTGAGAGATGCAGTGAGAGATGCAGTGAGAGATGCAGTGAGAGATGTAGTGAGAGATGTAGTGAGAGATGCAGTGAGAGATGCAGTGAGAGATGCAGTGAGAGATGCAGTGAGAGATGTAGTGAGAGATGTAGTGAGAGATGCAGTGAGAGATGCAGTGAGAGATGCAGTGAGAGGTGCAGTGAGAGATGCAGTGAGAGATGTAGTGAGAGGTGCAGTGAGAGATGCAGTGAGAGATGCAGTGAGAGATGCAGTGAGAGGTGCAGTGAGAGATGCAGTGAGAGATGCAGTGAGAGATGCAGTGAGAGATGCAGTGAGAGATGCAGTGAGAGATGTAGTGAGAGATGCAGTGAGAGATGCAGTGAGAGATGTAGTGAGAGGTGCAGTGAGAGATGCAGTGAGAGATGCAGTGAGAGATGCAGTGAGAGATGCAGTGAGAGATGCAGTGAGAGATGCAGTGAGAGATGCAGTGAGAGATGTAGTGAGAGATGTAGTGAGAGATGCAGTGAGAGATGTAGTGAGAGATGTAGTGAGAGATGCATTGAGAGATGCAGTGAGAGATGTAGTGAGAGATGCAGTGAGAGATGTAGTGAGAGATGTAGTGAGAGATGCAGTGAGAGATGTAGTGAGAGATGCAGTGAGAGATGCAGTGAGAGATGCAGTGAGAGATGTAGTGAGAGATGCATTGAGAGATGCAGTGAGAGATGCAGTGAGATATGCAGTGAGAGATGTAGTGAGAGATGCAGTGAGAGATGTAGTGAGAGATGCAGTGAGAGATGCAGTGAGAGATGCAGTGAGAGATGTAGTGAGAGATGCAGTGAGAGATGCAGTGAGAAATGTAGTGAGAGATGTAGTGAGAGATGCATTGAGAGATGCAGTGAGAGATGTAGTGAGAGATGCAGTGAGAGATGCAGTGAGAGATGTAGTGAGAGATGCAGTGAGAGATGTAGTGAGAGATGCAGTGAGAGATGCAGTGAGAGATGTAGTGAGAGATGCAGTGAGAGATGTAGTGAGAGATGCAGTGAGAGATGCAGTGAGAGATGTAGTGAGAGATGTAGTGAGAGATGCATTGAGAGATGCAGTGAGAGATGTAGTGAGAGATGCAGTGAGAGATGCAGTGAGAGATGTAGTGAGAGATGCAGTGAGAGATGTAGTGAGAGATGTAGTGAGAGATGCAGTGAGAGATGTAGTGAGAGATGTAGTGAGAGATGCAGTGAGAGATGCAGTGAGAGATGTAGTGAGAGATGCAGTGAGAGATGCAGTGAGAGATGTAGTGAGAGATGTAGTGAGAGATGTAGTGAGAGATGCATTGAGAGATGCAGTGAGAGATGTAGTGAGAGATGCAGTGAGAGATGCAGTGAGAGATGTAGTGAGAGATGCAGTGAGAGATGCAGTGAGAGATGTAGTGAGAGGTGCAGTGAGAGATGCAGTGAGAGATGTAGTGAGAGATGCAGTGAGAGATGTAGTGAGAGATGCAGTGAGAGATGCAGTGAGAGATGTAGTGAGAGATGCAGTGAGAGATGCAGTGAGAGATGCAGTGAGAGATGCAGTGAGAGATGTAGTGAGAGATGTAGTGAGAGATGCAGTGAGAGATGCAGTGAGAGATGCAGTGAGAGATGCAGTGAGAGATGCAGTGAGAGATGTAGTGAGAGATGCAGTGAGAGATGCAGTGAGAGATGCAGTGAGAGATGCAGTGAGAGATGCAGTGAGAGATGTAGTGAGAGATGCAGTGAGAGATGCAGTGAGAGATGCAGTGAGGGATGTAGTGAGAGATGTAGTGAGAGATGCAGTGAGAGATGTAGTGAGAGATGCAGTGAGAGATGCAGTGAGAGATGTAGTGAGAGATGCAGTGAGAGATGTAGTGAGAGATGTAGTGAGAGATGCAGTGAGAGATGCAGTGAGAGATGCAGTGAGAGATGCAGTGAGAGATGCAGTGAGAGATGTAGTGAGAGATGCAGTGAGAGATGCAGTGAGAGATGCAGTGAGAGATGCAGTGAGAGATGCAGTGAGAGATGTAGTGAGAGATGCAGTGAGAGATGCAGTGAGAGATGCAGTGAGAGATGCAGTGAGAGATGTAGTGAGAGATGCAGTGAGAGATGCAGTGAGAGGTGCAGTGAGAGATGCAGTGAGAGGTGCAGTGAGAGATGCAGTGAGAGATGCAGTGAGAGATGTAGTGAGAGGTGCAGTGAGAGATGCAGTGAGAGGTGCAGTGAGAGATGCAGTGAGAGATGCAGTGAGAGATGTAGTGAGAGGTGCAGTGAGAGATGCAGTGAGAGGTGCAGTGAGAGATGCAGTGAGAGATGCAGTGAGAGATGTAGTGAGAGGTGCAGTGAGAGATGCAGTGAGAGGTGCAGTGAGAGATGCAGTGAGAGATGCAGTGAGAGATGTAGTGAGAGGTGCAGTGAGAGATGCAGTGAGAGGTGCAGTGAGAGATGCAGTGAGAGATGCAGTGAGAGATGTAGTGAGAGATGCAGTGAGAGATGCAGTGAGAGATGTAGTGAGAGGTGCAGTGAGAGGTGCAGTGAGAGATGCAGTGAGAGATGTAGTGAGAGGTGCAGTGAGAGATGTAGTGAGAGATGTAGTGAGAGATGTAGTGAGAGATGCAGTGAGAGATGCAGTGAGAGATGTAGTGAGAGATGCAGTGAGAGATGTAGTGAGAGATGTAGTGAGAGATGCAGTGAGAGATGCAGTGAGAGATGTAGTGAGAGATGCAGTGAGAGATGCAGTGAGAGATGTAGTGAGAGATGCAGTGAGAGATGTAGTGAGAGATGTAGTGAGAGATGCAGTGAGAGATGCAGTGAGAGATGTAGTGAGAGATGCAGTGAGAGATGTAGTGAGAGATGTAGTGAGAGATGCAGTGAGAGATGCAGTGAGAGATTCAGTGAGAGATGCAGTGAGAGATGCAGTGAGAGATGCAGTGAGAGATGCAGTGAGAGATGCAGTGAGAGATGTAGTGAGAGATGTAGTGAGAGGTGCAGTGAGAGATGTAGTGAGAGATGCAGTGAGAGATGCAGTGAGAGATGCAGTGAGAGATGCAGTGAGAGATGCAGTGAGAGATGCAGTGAGAGATGCAGTGAGAGATGCAGTGAGAGATGCAGTGAGAGATGTAGTGAGAGATGCAGTGAGAGATTCAGTGAGAGATGCAGTGAGAGATGCAGTGAGAGATGCAGTGAGAGATGCAGTGAGAGATGTAGTGAGAGATGCAGTGAGAGATGCAGTGAGAGATGCAGTGAGAGATGCAGTGAGAGATGCAGTGAGAGATGTAGTGAGAGATGCAGTGAGAGATGCAGTGAGAGATGCAGTGAGAGATGTAGTGAGAG
>NC_136881.1:44789665-44797165 GCF_949152265.1 Phoxinus phoxinus
GGCGGATTGCTATTATAACGGCGGATTTGCCAGCGCACGCCAGGAGCGGTTCACAGCCGAGGAAACCGACGTTCTTGTCAGGGCCGTAAAACACAGAGAAGTGACATTGGGGATGATGGGAGAAACCCACCCAAATTAGGTTCGGTTAAACAGGCGTATAATTTGGGTAAATGTGTAGCCTAATCTAGATTTTTTTTTATCTAGATAGATCTTTTTCACATCTTCACGGACACAACAATGATTTCCCTCGTGTGTTAATATTTTTCCTTGTAATAATGTATGATTTGCAAAAATGAAAACTGCTGCATCTGTTTATATTAGAGATAGAGAATCAAAGTGGATGCGCGTTAACATGGCCAAGCACGCGCCCTTAAAATACCATATCACTAACGCGCAACGCGCCACTGTCTTTAGACTGTTTTTTTCCTGATCAATGGCGCAATTGCTTTCTAAAACTGGAAAATAGCACCATGGAAGTTTTGCGCCGGAACACGCCTTCTCTTTGCGCTGAACCGCCCCCGCGAGCGCAAGTTCATTCCCTAATTTACCGACGTGCGTCTGTGGAGGGAAAAGTCCGCTGTGCGCGGGTGCAAAATAGGAATGATACATGCGTCGGTGTTCAAAGTCAATTGCGCTGGGTGCAAGATAGGGCCCATGGTTTGTTTGTTTTCAGTTAAACAGACACAATTACAACTTGTGCTCGTAATGATTATAACACAAAAATAATATCATATCAGATTAATATTCATAATCATATCCATATCATATAGAAATGTGACAGTTGTGCGTGTCGATACAAAGTTGTTGCAATTAATTCTTCAAAGTTAATAATAAAACCACCTTATATTGTATTATATTCACCTTATATACCTTTCGTTTATGAAATGCAGTTCAACCCTCTGGGGTCTAAAGTGTTTTTGGGGTCCTTGAGATGTTCTGACATGCCCTGACATTTGTGCTTTTTTCAGTTGCTTATAAACATATTAATGGCAAAGGTGTAATTACACTATATTTATCACAAACAGGGCTACCTAATATGTGAGCAACCTGCATGTAAATGTTTGCATTTTTGAGAGAATAATGTTTATGCATGGTTATTCAAAAAACAAAAAATTAAAGTGTCTGAAATAACGCCACAAATCACATAGTAAATATGTGTTCACAATACTTTTGAGTAATGGATGTTGTCGCCTAGAGTTTTTCCTTCAAAATGATCTGAAAATCATCCTGTCTAATCATTCACATAAAACAATACATTGATTTACATTATGTAAAACACTTTTTGTTTGGGAAGGCAATATGCACAGGGGCGTGGACGATCCAACACCATCATGTATAGTAAGTGGTTCACACCTGAGAAGACAAAGACCCGCATAATGGCCCCGCATAATGGCCCCGCATAATGACCCTGCATAATGACCCGCATAATGACCCTGCATAATGACCCGCATAATGACCCTGCATAATGGCCCCGCATAATGGCCCCGCATAATGACCCTGCATAATGACCCGCATAATGGCCCCGCATAATGGCCCCGCATAATGACCCTGCATAATGACCCGCATAATGACCCTGCATAATGACCCGCATAATGACCCTGCATAATGACCCCGCATAATGACCCGCATAATGACCCTGCATAATGACCCCGCATAATGACCCGCATAATGACCCTTTCATTCAGGTGTGTCACACAAGAAAGAATGTGAGGACAAAATAAATCAATATATATATATATATATATATATATATATATATATATATATATATAATCCGAATATAAATTAAAGTCAAAAGCACATTTGTAGTAAATAGTCATACCTGGAAACCTGGATTTTTTTTTTCACAATTTGTTTATTCATGCAAATTGTATAAAATCCAAGGTAAACATTTCTAGTAATTGTCCAGTTAATTCTCATACTGTATTTTCAGAAAGTTTTGGAATACATCCTCTGCCCAAAATGTGTCACTAATTAAAAACGATAATAAATAATTTAATGAGAAGGCTTATATTGACCTATAAAGATTATTTTACATCTACCTTGTAAATATATTTTTGGCTATTTTATTAAAGTGTTCACATGTAAATCAACAAAAATTAAAATTTTAACAATATTTCAAATGTAATCTTTTTTTTTTTAAGTATCATACATATTTCAAAGTTAAGGATTCATTACTTTGATATTGTCACGATCCACACACAGTTAGACAGTTAGATCCAAGTGCAGTATTTATTGGGGAAATCCGTAACTCATAACAGTCCAGGCAGGGGTCAAAGTCCAAATAAGCAATCCGAAACACAAAACCAGAACAGGCAGGACAGAGCAGAAAACAGACCTCAAAATGGTGTGACGAATAACAAGGACTCCGTGACAAACATAGAAACAACCAGGGTATATATACACACATAACTAACAATGATTAACAGGGAACAGCTGGGAACAATGACGGGGAACAGCTGAGTGCAATGAACAGTGATAAGTGCAGACAAGGATTGTGGGGAATGCAGTTCATAATGTGACAGACACCGTGGGGGACGAGGACCTCTAGTGGACACCAGGGAACATGAACCAGACACTGTGACAGATATAGCCTAACGTTACATTGGAACAAACACTATAACATCTTAGTTTATGAGTTTATTTTTGACAAAACATACTATATATTTAACATATGAGCAGAAACTGGCTAACAAAAGCTTATTTGATGTCTATTTTACAGTAAAAACTTTATAGTCCATCCAAAACTAGTCACAACTAAGTTAGCAACAGCGCGCATATATGCCGTTCATTCATCACACACAGAAACGCGATTCATATTTAAACAGTCTTTTTGCGGTTTACAGACATTATTCCATATCGCGATTAGAACAAAGCGTATAAGAATAAAAAACTTACTACTATTCCTCAACTGGATCCATTGCTCCTCGAAGTGAAACCAGCACTTCTGAGGTAAGTTTCCCAGGATTATTCCTCACAGCCTCGCAAGATGACACACAGTACATTCATCTGATTAAACTTGATGTGTTTTATCGAGCTGATGTGGCCGGTTTGCATGTTTGCATGTGTTGTCTCAGATCATTTGCGTTTGAATAGCGCGCGCTCTCCGTGGGCGTGGTCACATTAAAAGACAACGAGCTATAATGAGCTGAAATGAGAACTCGCTCTTTTTATATAGATTACATAAACAGAGAATATTTGTTTGAGTTTTGAATTAGATAATTTAAATTGCCTGGGTGAATAGTATTCGCTGAGTTTTGTTTATGTTTATAGACGTGCACCAGAAGAAAAGTTCACGGAGACTGAGAGGCAGAAAGCACACCCTGTTTATTTTCTTTATTTTATAAAAGCACAATGTTTTATTTCGATTGTAAGTGGAAACATAAAAAAGTAGACATTTAACAGCTTAATTTTTCATATTTCTTAAGTCTGTATGACCAAAAATTACGGAGTATTTTAAATCTATTTTGCTGCTATGTAAAAAAAAAATTAGCAAAACGCGCCGGCGCGTTTGCGGTCCCCAGAGGGTTAAAATGCTGAACCGATCAGAATTTGGTAACACTTAATTTTGACTATAAGTTCAAAACACATGACGACTGACTCTCATTGGAGTATTAGTAGAGTATAGCAGACTGTTAGGTTAGGTGAGTAGAGTTTACGGTAGAGTTTCAGAGTAGAGTATAGCAGACTGTTAGATGAGTAGAGTTTACGGTAGAGTTTCAGAGTAGAGTATAGCAGACTGTTAGATGAGTAGAGTTTACGGTAGAGTTTCAGAGTAGAGTATAGCAGACTGTTAGGTTAGGTTGAGTAGAGTTTACGGTAGAGTTTCAGAGTAGAGTATAGCAGACTGTTAGGTTAGGGTAAGTAGAGTTTACGGTAGAGTTTACGGTAGAGTTTCAGAGTAGAGTATAGCAGACTGTTAGGTTAGGTGAGTAGAGTTTACAGTAGAGTTTACGGTAGAGTTTACGATAGAGTTTCAGAGTAGAGTTTCAGAGTAGAGTTTCAGAGTAGAGTATAGCAGACTGTTAGGTTAGGGTGAGTAGAGTTTATGGTAGAGTTTCAGAGTAGAGTATAGCCGACTGTTAGGTTAGGTTGAGTAGAGTTTACGGTAGAGTTTCAGAGTAGAATATAGCAGACTGTTAGGTTAGGGTGAGTAGAGTTTACGGTAGAGTTTATGGTAGAGTTTCAGAGTAGAGTTTCAGAGTAGAGTATAGCAGACTGTTAGGTTAGGTGAGTAGAGTTTACGGTAGAGTTTCAGAGTAGAGTATAGCAGACTGTTAGGTTAGGTGAGTAGAGTTTACGGTAGAGTTTCAGAGTAGAGTTTCAGAGTAGAGTATAGCAGACTGTTAGGTTAGGTGAGTAGAGTTTACGGTAGAGTTTCAGAGTAGAGTATAGCAGACTGTTAGGTTAGGTGAGTAGAGTTTACGGTAGAGTTTACGGTAGAGTTTCAGAGTAGAGTTTCAGAGTAGAGTATAGCAGACTGTTAGGTTAGGGTGAGTAGAGTTTACGGTAGAGTTTCAGAGTAGAGTATAGCAGACTGTTAGGTTAGGGTGAGTAGAGTTTACAGTAGAGTTTACGGTAGAGTTTCACAGTAGAGTGTCAGAGTAGAGTATAGCAGACTGTTAGGTTAGGGTGAGTAGAGTTTATGGTAGAGTTTCAGAGTAGAGTATAGCAGAGTGTTAGGTTAGGGTGAGTAGAGTTTACGGTAGAGTTTCAGAGTAGAGTATAGCAGACTGTTAGGTTAGATGAGTAGAGTTTACGGTAGAGTTTCAGAGTAGAGTATAGCAGACTGTTAGGTTAGGGTGAGTAGAGTTTACGTTAGAGTTTCAGAGTAGAGTATAGCAGACTGTTAAGTTAGGTTGAGTAGAGTTTACGGTAGAGTTTACGGTAGAGTTTCAGAGTAGAGTATAGCAGACTGTTAGGTTAGGGTGAGTAGAGTTTACGGTAGAGTTTACAGTAGAGTTTACGGTAGAGTTTCAGAGTAGATTATAGCAGACTGTTAGGTTAGGTGAGTAGAGTTTACGGTAGAGTTTCAGAGTTGAGTTTCAGAGTAGAGTATAGCAGACTGTTAGGTTAGATGAGTAGAGTTTACGGTAGAGTTTCAGAGTAGAGTATAGCAGACTGTTAGGTTAGGGTGAGTAGAGTTTACGGTAGAGTTTACGGTAGAGTTTCAGAGTAGAGTTTCAGAGTAGAGTATAGCAGACTGTTAGGTTAGGTGAGTAGAGTTTACGGTAGAGTTTACGGTATATTTACGAGTAGAGTATAGCAGACTGTAGGTTAGGTGAGTAGAGTTTACGGTAGAGTTTACGGTAGAGTTTACGAATAGAGTATAGCAGACTGTTAGGTTAGGGTGAGTAGAGTTTGCGGTAGAGTTTATGGTAGAGTTTACGAGTAGAGTATAGCAGACTGTTAGGTTAGGGTGAGTAGAGTTTGCAGTAGAGTTTACGGTAGAGTTTACGAGTAGAGTATAGCAGACTGTTAGGTTAGAGTGAGTAGAGTTTACGGTAGAGTTTACGGTAGAGTTTCAGAGTAGAGTATAGCAGACTGTTAGGTTAGGGTGAGTAGAGTTTACGGTAGAGTTTCAGAGTAGAGTATAGCAGACTGTAGGTTAGCTGAGTAGAGTTTACAGTAGAGTTTACGAGTAGAGTATAGCAGACTGTAGGTTAGGTGAGTAGAGTTTACAGTAGAGTTTCAGAGTAGAGTATAGCAGACTGTTAGGTTAGGTGAGTAGAGTTTACAGTAGAGTTTTAGAGTAGAGTATAGCAGACTGTTAGGTTAGGGTGAGTAGAGTTTACAAGTAGAGTATAGCAGACTGTAGGTTAGGTGAGTAGAGTTTACAGTAGAGTTTCAGAGTAGAGTATAGCAGACTGTTAGGTTAGGTGAGTAGAGTTTACAGTAGAGTTTCAGAGTAGAGTATAGCAGACTGTTAGGTTAGGTGAGTAGAGTTTACAGTAGAGTTTACAAGTGAGTATAGCAGACTGTAGGTTAGCTGAGTAGAGTTTACAGTAGAGTTTACGAGTGAGTATAGCAGACTGTAGGTTAGCTGAGTAGAGTTTATAGTAGAGTTTACGAGTAGAGTATAGCAGACTGTAGGTTAGGTGAGTAGAGTTTACAGTAGAGTTTACGAGTGAGTATAGCAGACTGTAGGTTAGCTGAGTAGAGTTTACAGTAGAGTTTACGAGTAGAGTATAGCAGACTGTAGGTTAGGTGAGTAAAGTTTACGGTAGAGTTTACAAGTGAGTATAGCAGACTGTTAGGTTAGGTGAGTAGAGTTTACAGTAGAGTTTACGAGTGAGTATAGCAGACTGTTAGGTTAGGGTGAGTAGAGTTTACAGTAGAGTTTACGGTAGAGTTTCAGAGTAGAGTGTCAGAGTAGAGTATAGCAGACTGTTAGGTTAGGGTGAGTAGAGTTTATGGTAGAGTTTCAGAGTAGAGTATAGCAGACTGTTAGGTTAGGGTGAGTAGAGTTTACGGTAGAGTTTCAGAGTAGAGTATAGCAGACTGTTAGGTTAGATGAGTAGAGTTTACGGTAGAGTTTCAGAGTAGAGTATAGCAGACTGTTAGGTTAGGGTGAGTAGAGTTTACGTTAGAGTTTCAGAGTAGAGTATAGCAGACTGTTAGGTTAGGTTGAGTAGAGTTTACGGTAGAGTTTACGGTAGAGTTTCAGAGTAGAGTATAGCAGACTGTTAGGTTAGGGTGAGT
Organism: Phoxinus phoxinus; assembly: GCF_949152265.1. NCBI lineage: Eukaryota > Metazoa > Chordata > Actinopteri > Cypriniformes > Leuciscidae > Phoxinus > Phoxinus phoxinus. The sequence continues at coordinate 44,796,368 of NC_136881.1, forward strand.
AGAGTTTACGGTAGAGTTTACAGTAGAGTTTACGGTAGAGTTTCAGAGTAGAGTATAGCAGAGTGTTAGGTTAGGGTGAGTAGAGTTTACGGTAGAGTTTCAGAGTAGAGTATAGCAGACTGTTAGGTTAGGTGAGTAGAGTTTACGGTAGAGTTTCAGAGTAGAGTATAGCAGACTGTTAGGTTAGGTGAGTAGAGTTTACGGTAGAGTTTACGGTAGAGTTTCAGAGTAGAGTTTCAGAGTAGAGTATAGCAGACTGTTAGGTTAGGTGAGTAGAGTTTACGGTAGAGTTTACGGTAGATTTACGAGTAGAGTATAGCAGACTGTAGGTTAGGTGAGTAGAGTTTACGGTAGAGTTTACGGTAGAGTTTACGAGTAGAGTATAGCAGACTGTTAGGTTAGGGTGAGTAGAGTTTGCGGTAGAGTTTACGGTAGAGTTTACGAGTAGAGTATAGCAGACTGTTAGGTTAGGGTGAGTAGAGTTTGCAGTAGAGTTTACGGTAGAGTTTACGAGTAGAGTATATCAGACTGTAGGTTAGGTGAGTAGAGTTTACGGTAGAGTTTACGGTAGAGATTATACGGTAGAGTTTCAGAGTAGAGTATAGCAGACTGTTAGGTTAGGGTGAGTAGAGTTTACGGTAGAGTTTCAGAGTAGAGTATAGCAGACTGTAGGTTAGCTGAGTAGAGTTTACAGTAGAGTTTACGAGTAGAGTATAGCAGACTGTAGGTTAGGTGAGTAGAGTTTACAGTAGAGTTTCAGAGTAGAGTATAGCAGACTGTTAGGTTAGGTGAGTAGAG
>NC_136881.1:44804665-44807165 GCF_949152265.1 Phoxinus phoxinus
CGCTGCTGATAATACTGACGAGATTATACATGTATACGGTGATAGTGTCGTGTTCCTATAGTAGAGGATCAGCTGAGAGTCACTGATGAGAGCTCGACTAACGGGACCCGCCAGAACTGACGCTACGCTTGATGTGACTAATGACGGCAGAATCATTCAAACTGATGTGTGTGTGTGTGTGTTTCTGACTGTGATGTTCTGTGCTTTCGCAGGTGATATCAGATTCCCATCCACAGTCATGTGGTGATACGCTCTCTCTCTCTCTCACACACACACTCACACACATCATGGCGCACCCGTACGACCCCTGGTTGCGCGCCGGGCCGCCGCAGGACGAGGTGAGCGTGTCTGGCTGGTGGGATGTGCACACTGGAGCCGCGGCGGGTTGGATGGACCTGCAGGGGGCGGGGCTGGGGGCGGGGCCAGGGCAGGGCGGGGCCATGGGCTCCTACACGACCGACCCTCAGATGTGCTGCCTGCCTCCCTCCGGCTCCGCCCACTCCGGCCTGCACTACCCGCCGGAGGGCTTCAAGATGGAGCCGCTGACGCAGGATCTGCTGCCGCTCCCGCAGGCCTCGTCGTCGTACTCCCCGGAGGAGCCGCAGGACGCCGCGGGTTCTTCCGCTCGGCCCAGATCGCAGCGGCGTGCAGGTGGTCGCGCTCCCGGTCAGGCCTCCTGCCGCTGCCCCAACTGCCTGAGCGCCGAGTCCCTGGGAAGCGGCGGCGGAGACAAGCGCAAGCACCTGCACAACTGCCACATCCCCGGCTGCGGGAAGGCGTACGTGAAGACGTCGCACCTCAAAGCGCACCTGCGCTGGCACAGCGGCGACCGGCCCTTCGTCTGCAACTGGCTGTTCTGCGGCAAACGCTTCACCCGCTCGGACGAGCTGCAGCGCCACCTGCAGACGCACACCGGCGCCAAGCGCTTCGGCTGCAGCTCGTGCCCGCGCGTCTTCCTGCGCGCCGACCACCTAGCCAAACACGTGCGGGTGCACGAGTCGCCGTGCCAACCGGCTGAAGAGACTCACCCGGCGACAGGGAGCAGCGCCAGTGCGACAACGCTGCTCAGAGTCAAGACGGAATCAGAGAACGGCGACGACGACACGCCGAATGGCTAATCGCTCACCGGTTCTGATAAACGAGACTCACAGATGTGCCGTTCTGAAACTGATATGAACTATATTCAAATCTGTAAATGATCTGTAGAAGGTGGCATTATCATGTAACACGTAACAATGCTTTTGTTTCTTCAGTTTTATTTATACCTGTACATTTTGTGTTTCATTCTCTGTTAATTAACTTAAAGATGTGTGTGTGTGTGTGTGTGTGTGTGTGTGTGTGTGTGTGTGTGTGTGTGTGTGTGTGTGTGTGTGTGTGTGTGTGTGTGTGTGTGTGTGTGTGTGTGTGTGTGTTTTATGTAACTGTAATCTCAAGTTTTGTAGTGAGGATATGTAATTAGTTTGAATACATATAAAGCATTTTAAGAATTGTTCATGTCTTGTCAAAGTGCCATAAAAACATCAAACAATAAATAGATTAGCAAATAACAGATTAACAATTAACTCATTGATTATTCAATGATTGATTATTTTTTTCTCTTGACCACCAATCTTCTATACAAAGATTATACTTACAGAACACTTTGATTTGAGATTAAAGAAACATTAAATATAAAATAAATGATACAGTATATCATAAAAAGGTTATTTAAAGTACAAATTAAGTCAGTAGACACAAGACAGAAAACATTATCATACAACATCATTAAAACATTTAAGAATCTTCAGTTTTAAAGTCTCCTTCAAAATCACCATTCTCAGATTCCTTTGTTTTCTTGAATTTCATGAGAACCACCATCGTATTTTCAAACTCTTCAGGATGTTTTCGGTTATAAAACCCACACTACACACAAACACACACATGAACAGATTGGCTTGAGGACTTGAGAGGTGAATGATGACATCAGGAGTGAGGTGATCTGATTGGCTCTTACCTTCAGCAGCAGGATCAATATGATAATGAGCAGGATGACCCCGCCCCCTGCACCAGTGCACACGATCAGCATTAGACTGGGTGGAACGACAAACTCCGCCTTCACCGCAATCTGAGAGGAACAGAGAGAAGCTCGTCACAACTCTACAAACGTCGATCATCTTTAAATGATGATGAAGGAGTGAGATGTGGGTACCTGTGATTTGTGAGGGTCGTCCTGCAGAGTGAAGAAGAAATAGTTATAAATGTGACGGAACAGTGTCTGTGTCTGTAATACTGTAAGAGAGACGTCCGTCATGAACTCCTGCAGGTCTGTGGTGTGAATTCAGTCCGACACTGACCATCACACGCTGACCAGCACAAGCACAACATCAGTTATGGCAACGGCACAGATTTCTTTCACTCATCACCTTCAGGCCAGTCGACGTCTGGTTGTAGCGGCTTCTGTTGTAGTGGAGCTCGGCGCTGATGTCCAAGACAAAATCCTCTCTGAACTCGTAGAAGGAGT
>NC_136881.1:44812165-44874665 GCF_949152265.1 Phoxinus phoxinus
ATACAAAACAGAAACTTTCATAGAGCTTTTGAAACTTTATACAGTAAAGCTGAAGGACCTGATATTTCTAGACAGAGAGAGACAGGAATTTAACAAGCCTAGAGTGTATAACTGTGATGTCTCACCTCGACATGCTCCTCTGTCCTGCTGTGGATGTCAAGAATAGCCGTGGAGTTTTCAGAAAGCATCTCGGTTTGTGAGAAATTGATTCGTATCTTCAGTGGAGACACTGTGTCTGCAATGCATCTCTAAAACAAAAACATAATTTGCTGTTAAACCGAAGCTGCCGGGATTGGCTGAAGCTGTGGTAGATGAAGCGTACCGGCATGAAGATGGGGAATCTGGTACAGGAGATCCCAGAATCCAGCAGGACGAACTTCTGCAGAGTCCTGGACGACGGATCACTCTGATCGAAGAATCCTCGATGGACTGTTCTCATCACATCAACATTCAGGTTCAGAGAAATATTCAGGTTCTTCTCGAGAGATCCTGAGAGAGATGAGAGGGTAAGACATGGAGGCCGTGCTCTTCGTGTGACAGAGACTCTGAGATGTCTTTGACGTTACCACTGCTACTGGTCCGCTCGTTCACCGTGAAACACGAAGTGAGATTAAACGCATTAAACGCTTTGTCACCCGGGCATTCAAAGTCGTTCAGACTGATTTCATTGGGACTGAAACTGAGCTCTGCAGATACAGACATCACTGGCCGAGCCCTGAGAAGAGAGAGAAAAGAGTAAATAGCTAATGGTGCCGTGAGACTAACTGGGGCTAGACAAACTTGACCAACTCAAACTGATAGTTAGTTTGCTCAAATCATTGCATTAATTCTCCAAACTAAAGGTTCAGTTACAAACTGGCTCTGTTTGAGTACAGTCACTTTAGTGGCCAGAGTTCATAAATGAGACCTCGTGTTTAGACTGTAAGAGAATCTTTCCATTATTTGTAAATGTGTTGTGAAATGTCCTACTTGAGCAGCACGATCCCTCCTTTAGCTCCGATCACGACATCTGTCAGATTATCATCGCTCATGTCCATCTGACCGGACAGAGACACTCCAAACTGCTGCAGACCGGGCAGAACCGAGCGCGCTGGGATCCGCTGAACACACACACACACACACACACACACACACACACACACACACACACACACACACACACACACACACACACATCTACTGTGCTAAAGCGGTTCATCATTGTACATGTTTATCCTGCCATGTCTGTCTGTTTATCTGAGAACATTCGGCTCGTCTGGGATTCTGGGTTAAACTGGGCACAGTGTTTGGGATTGAGGGAACTAACCCAAACTCTCACCTGAGGAGCTGGTTCTGTGTTTATTCCATGTGTCCGGTTGCCCAGGTAGATGTAGACGACTCCCTCCCCTTCGTTCTCAAGCGGCGCCCCGACTGCCACGTCTGACAAGCCGTCCCCATTCAGGTCCTTTAGTGAAGCCAGAGATGCAGCAAATCTGCCGGTGTTTGACTCGTTCAGTGTCTTCTGAAAATACTACAGAGAAAGAGAACAGAATCTTTATTCGTTTGCACATGACCAGCGCCAAACCAATGTATTTCCATGACTTTAATGCGGAAGTCCGTCACCGGGAACCTATTACAATGGCAATCCCCTCGGAGCAGGATTGGACTCCGTTCCTGGAGGGCCACTATCCACCGCTCCAACCCTAATCAAACACACCTGAACCAGCTCATCAATGTCTTCGGGATTTCTAGAACGCTACCGGCAGGAGAGTTTTTATCAGGGTTGGAGCTAAACTCTGCAGGACAGTTTCCCTCCAGGACCGAAGTTGCCCATCGCTGCACTGGTGATGACTAGCAACCTTCCAGTCACAGGCCCTGAACATTAACCACATGTGTTTCTGTACTTATAAATGGAGAATGTTGTGAATCTGTGCATACCTCCTCTGATAAAGCGTAGACGTACAGCCTCCCTTCTGCCCTCGGCTGAGATTGGTGAAATAACGGAGCTCCGACCAGAAGGAAATCTGAGTCTCCATCCGAGTCCACATCCAACAGACTCAGAGACGCACCAAAATACGAGCCAATCTGAGCCAAAAATGAATCAAAAGGAATGGAAAAGCATTCTAGCATATGATCTTTATACCCTATAAAGGTATATATGAAATATGAAATATGAAAACAACATGTTCCACTAACACTTCAAGTCACACAATACTTCCTGCCTTCATGTTGAACACTAGAAACTGAAGCGGTCTATGCAGAAATGATTTGACTCTTTTCCCTGTTTTATACACTGATGTACAGCCCATAATGTAAGTGAAATGCTTGTTATTACAGATAATTAAAACTTACGAATGCTAAAAATCATGTGAGGTCATCTGAATTTATAATATTCAGAATAACTTATTCAGTTAGTCCTATTTCTTTATTTATTAAAATAGCCTAGATGTAATACGTTAATGCTGTTAACTTTACTCAAATTTTAATTTTACAGCTGCTACAGTAAGTGGTAGCTAGGGCATTGCTAAGTGGTTGCTAACTAGCTCCTAGAGTGTTGCTAGGTGATTGCTTGGATGTTCTTGTAGGGTGTTTATAAGCGGTTTCTAGGGAGTTCCTAGAGCTTTGTAAGGATGTTTCTATGTGGTTACTTTGCCGTTGCTAGGGGTGGTTACTAGGGTGTTGCTAGAAAGGTACTTAGTGGTTGGTAGATGGTCGTTAAATTTTTTGAGATGGTTTTAATGGTTTTGCATTGAATGTAATGTGAAGGTTTTAAGTGGTTGCTTCATGCATAGGATTTGTAAAGCTCTGCTCTTGCTGATGGCGAGTGTTAATATCGTGTCAGAGGGCTTTTCTTTCACTAACTTGTTCTCCGGTGATGTTCCTCGTCACTGTCCATGTGCTTTCATTCTTGGTGAAGAGGGTCACCAGACCCTTGTGTTCGGCCCGCGGAGCCCCAGAGAACAGAAGAGAGACGCCGCCTCTCATTCCCAGAACAGTAGAGTAACCTGAACATCATCAGCATCATTACAACATGCACAGACACATCAGACAAGGAACAACCAACAGCTTCAACATACCCATGTACGAGTCTTTACTGACAGATGGATCCTTAATCTCAGTCTCTTTAAATCCAGATCCTGATCCTGTTACTTCATACAGAGATCCACGCCAGTCATTAGATCCAACCGAACCCACAATCGCAGAGTCCTGAAACAAACACAGCCGTCTCCGCTACAGTCTCAGCATATTACCTACAATTATCACCAGAGACTCTTAAAAACGGCTCTTCCCATCTGATTGGCTGCTTTACACAATTTCCAGGAGTTTGTGTGCACTGGTTTATATTTGCGACATCTGAGTGGTTAGTGGCATTGAGTCATTGAAAGATGTCCAGAGTTTTTGTTATTTATGTTTAGCAGCATATAAAGCAGATCAGTGGTGCTCTGGTTTTACTTCAGCACCTAGATTTTACATCAAGTGGGAAACCCAGTATTGATGAATGGAAAATAACATTATTCAAGAACTGCTATAAAGCCAGATCTGTTACCTTAAAGGGATAGTTCACTTTGAAATAAAATTTTGGTATGTTTTAGCTTACCTCAAGGGCATCCAAGATACAAGAAGTATTTATATCGTTTTTACCTCTTGTAACACAGCCACGTCCAAGTGATCTGAGGGCGCGAGCGCATCCTGGTGTGTGACGTGTATGCAGACTGGTGCATAGATGTATACACTAGATGTCGCCTTGGCTACGGCAGTTCGTTGAAACGAATGTCTTTAATGCGACATCTAGTGTATACATATCTATGCACCAGTCTGTGCACACGTCACACACCAGGATGCGCTCGCGCCCTCAGATCAGTTGGATGTGGCTGTGTTACAAGAGGTAAAAACTATATAAATACTGTTCGTTTTCTCACACAAACCGCTCGTTTCGTGTCTTAGGCCATCAATGTGTACTTACGATGGGGAATTGTTTAATTTGGACGATGGGGAATTGTTTTAATTTGGACTTCTCTGTGCGTGCTCTTTGAGACAGTGACCATAGACCTGCATGATATGACTGACAGACAAGAACGGTTTGACCTAAAAATATCAAAATTGAAACTACTGCGGAAAAAAAGACACCTACATCTTGGATGCCCTTGAGGTAAGCTAAAACATACCAAAATTTTATTTCAAACTGAACTATCCCTTTAAATTATCCGTTTATCTCTGTAAAGATGCTTTAAAACAATCTACATAATATATAAATGAAGATGACTTGACTTGACTTAATGTGTTGTACATTTGTATTTCTATTATATATGATATTTCTGACCTTGTGGTAGAGGACACTGAATCCACTCTGCGATAACTCTTTCTGTCTGTCTTTGCTGTGTGTGTCCTTTGACCCTGAAACCACAGAAGGAAAACTCTTAAAATCATCAGTGGATTCTTCATTAGCTGCTTTTATTTAAAAATAATACAGTATGTCCATTTTCTTTACGCTTGCATTTTACCTTCAATGTTGTAGATCTTTTTTTGTAGGTTGTCAAGAAGTCCTTCGAGTCCATTGTAGTCTTCAATGTAGAAGGTGTTGTTTGGTTTTGGTTCTGAAGCCAGCTGTCTGAGTGTGGTTAAGTTAACATGTCCCACCTGACAAACAAACGTCATTAAGTCTGACTGTGCAAAAACACTTTTTATAACATATGAATTGAAACAGCCCAATATGTAAAACATCATTTATTGAACTTGGATGTTTGTTCTTGAAAAATGGTAACACACTGTGATAAACCTGTGATAGATCAGTGCTTGTAGCACTTGTAATGTAAAGCTGAAGTGTGTCATTTCTGCACAACTAGAGACACCAAATTACACACATAATGACTGTTTCCGGACAGGTTTCTTAAACACTATCCTAGTTTGCCATTGGTCAGTCAATCAAATATTCCCGCCCCAAACTCACGTGTTTGTTTGAGAAGTTCACATGTCCGGCAGCTCAAACAAACCACAACCCTTAGGAATCAAACTACCAGTGACTGACTTATGACTCTGAACATGAAACTGACACACCACAAACTCTAAATGACATGCTTGAGCTTTAAAGAAACTCGCCCCAATGATGTAGCGGAGGATATTCAGCTCATCGCATCTGTTGAGGATAGATTCATCAATCGGTTCGCTGGGATCTCCATCTGTGATGATCACCAGGGCTTTCTGAGCGCTGAGATCGGCTCCAGATGACGTGCTATTCAGGAGATTCTTTCTGGTGATGTAATAAATCATAAATAATGACATAAACATTATATGATATAAACATTTGATCAGTCTCAACATGCCTCTTTTGTTTCTACACCAATCAAGATCAAGAGGGGATCGAGCTTTCTCCGTCGCAACCCCAAGACTGTGGAATGAATTGCCTCTTCATGTGAGATTGGCCCCCAGCCTTCCCGTTTTTAAATTGCGACTTAAAACACATTTTTATTCTTTGGCTTTTAATCCGGCATGAGAATTGTTGTAATTGTCTGGTGTTGTATCATGTCTATTTACTGTTTCATGGAAATGTAACACACTTTGGTCAACATGGTTGTTTTAAAATGTGCTTTAGAAATAAAGTTTGTATTGTATTGTATTGTACACCAATGTGAATTAAACACAGAACTCGGCAACTCTAGTAATTTCTGGGCTGATTTTGACTTTTGTTGTCGCATGTTTTCCCCACGAGCTCCCCGTACAGCTGTGGGACGTATATTTCACAACACTGTCGCAACACTTGCGGCGCCCTCCTCCCCCTTTCTCCCGCTGCTCATGTGCATTTGTTATGATCGGAGCAAGCCGATTTACCCGGTGGGTAATACATCAGACACATTATCATAGAACAGTGACATGTATATTTTGTATTCTGTTATCAACCATAAAGCAGTTCGTGTCTCTCGTTCTCGTTCTCGCTTCTCACGAGACTTCCAGTTTCTATCTTGCCGGGACGGTAGTCCCCAAGTTGCAAGGTTGGTTTTCCGCCTGGGAGCGCTGGGGGGAGCGGGGAAAGTCACCAATATCACCAGAACAGGTTGTTTAACTTCTAGACAGTTTTATTAAGTTAAAAAAGTTGCCAAGTTCTCCTTTAACTTCTAATTTATGCAACGACAAAAGTCCAACTCCAGTGTGTTTACCAGAAAGAGCCATCTTTGATTTTATATTATGTGAATTTCAAGAGTTTTTCTCTTAAAGTATAAATTCAGTGAACATTCATAAACATATGAAGGTTTCACTCACAAGACATAGTTGATTGCTCTGTATGTGTTTGTGAGAGCTTTCATGTGTGCCTCTTTCATGAGTTTGCCTTCAGCGGAGCCGTTCTGATAGTCGTTGAAGTCAAACACAGTTCTGGGAACTGTTGCAAACTGGACAGCAGCAAACTGACACACAGAAAGACAAACAACAAGCACACGTGCCGTAACATCATTAGCAAACTATAGACAATTACATGTCAATATTTCCACGTTAATAGTGGTGGATTGATTTACTTTTATGGATGAGTTTGAAAGTTTTTTCATAACATCTATAATGAATTTTTTGTTCTTTTCAAACTCTGGTGGTTTCATACTGCTGGATCCGTCAAAGAGAAACACCAGATTGACTTCTCTCTTCGTGCATTCTGCAGAAATAACACAAGATATGGAAACATCTGTTACGACAACTTCTTTTAGCAATCAAACCATAAATTATTGACAAGATGGCCAATAAATTAATATATTTCCCAAGTATTTACATAATGTCTTTAATCATGTCTTTAGTGTTTAATTGAGTTGTCAATAATCATCACACCAACTGAACTGTTACTAAGAACCCAACACATGGTTTACAGTATTAAAGACTGAAATAGTTAAACTGCATTCAGTGCTAAAAGTGTCGTAATTCGCTGGTTTCTGTGTCAGACTCGTCAGACCTTGGTAAGCGGCGGTGAAGTTTGAGACGGCCTGTAAACTGCTGTTGAACTGGTAGCAGACGCCGTTCAGATACGAGTTTCCGTCACACTCATGAGGAAGATACGGACTGCAGCTCTGAGAAAGAGACACAATATCTCAAACATCAGGAGGATCAAATCACACAAAAGATAATCTAGACCTAATTCCACATTTTAATATGAACATTAACAATTAAAAGAATTGTCCAAAAATTATAATTCTGTCATCATTTACTCTCGCTCTGTCAGGGGTTGCTGTGTGATAATCCAACGAACGAGATGCGTGATGCAGAATGAATGAATAGATGCTTTTAATGAACACCAAGAGATAAACGTACACCACACAACTAACATAACGTTAACACGAGACAATCAACTGAAGAAACTAAGAGCTTATATTCACAGATGATGATACCTAAAGAACGTCTCGGGTTACGACTGTAACCCTTGTTCCCTGAGGAGGGAACTCGCACTGCGTCGTTGATAACGACTCTTTGGGGACGCTCCCTTAGCATGCGTCTCTGAAGTATGAATGAAACTAATCCAATCCTGATTGGTGTTGTGTCGTGACGTAACATGTGACGGCATAACCAGATGTATAAAGTCACACCGGCACACAGACACATTAGCCTCGCGATGAAGCAAGCCGCTCACAGGCGTTTAAGGGGCGTGGCAAGACAACGCAGTGTCTCGTTCCCTCCTCAGGGAACAAGGGTTACAGTCGTAACCCGAGACGTTCCCTTTCGTAGGGAACTCGCACTGCGTCGTTGAAAACGACTCTTTGGGGAACGAATATGCGCCTCTAGTAGAATGAGCCCTTACGGCCAAAGGTGAAGGCAAATTGCGCACCTTGTAGGCTGAAGTAATAGCCTGAACAATCCAATTGCTCACAGTTTGTTTGGATGCCGGGAGCCCCTTTTTAGGTGACCCAAAACACACTAACAGTTGGTCCGACCTCCTCCAAGAAGAGGACCTCTCAAGGTAAACACTCAAGGCTCTAACCGGGCAGAGCAAGTGAAGCCTCTCCTCTTCTGCCGACACATGAGGTGGAGGATGAAAAGCTTGCAGGACCGTGGACCGTGCTACGTTAGAAGGCACTTTAGGCACGTAGCCAGGTCTCGGGTGCAAGATGGCCTTAACTCCGCCTAGGGCAAACTCCAAGCAGGCTGGCGTTACTGCCAGGGCTTGAAGATCTCCCACTCTCTTAAGAGAAGTAATAGCTAAAAGAAAGGCCATCTTGAATGTAAGGTCCTTGGGCGAAGCAGACTGAAGGGGTTCGAAGGGAGCCAGGGATAGCCCTTCGAGAACCACTGCCAGGTCCCAGGATGGAACCCTGGACCTGATTGTCGGTCTCATCATCCATGTACCACCGAGAAAACGTATGACCAGTTGGTGCCTCCCCAGAGGCCCATCACTCAGTGGTGCATGGAAAGCCGCAATGGCAGCCACGTACACCTTCAGTGTGGATGGGGAGAGACCCGCGGAGAAACGATCTTGGAGAAACTCCAGAACTGAAGCCACTGGGCAGTTAACTGGATCTAACTCATGTTCTCTACACCAAGTGGAAAAGACATTCCCCTTGAGGCCATATAATCTCCTAGTAGACGGAGCCCTAGAGCTAAGTATGGTTTCAACCACCCCAGCTGATAGTCCAGCATCTAGGTACTGAGCCCCCTCAGGGGCCATACCCACAATTTCCACAGCTCCGGCCGAGGGTGGAATATTGTTCCCACTGCCTGAGACAACAGATCCCTCCTCAGAGGAATCTGCCATGGCAGAGCTATCAGGAGTGAAATTATGTCTGAAAATCATACTCGGGCCGGCCACAACGGGGCAACCAGAAGAAGACTGATGCCCTCCTGACGGACCCTCTCCAGGACTCCCGGGAGCAGAGCAATCGGGGGAAAAGCGTACAGGCGAAGCCTCGGCCAGGCCTGTACCATGGCATCCAACCCCAGTGGGGCTGGATGAGTGAGGGAGAACCAAAGTGGACAGTGGGACGTCTCTCGAGACGCAAACAGATCCACTTCCATTGGTCTAAACCTCTGCCATATCAACTTCACCACCTCTGGGTGAAGTCTCCATTCCCCGGGCCTCAGCCCCTGCCTCGACAGGATGTCTGCTCCCTGATTCTGAACCTCTGGGATATATATCGCTCTGATAGATAATATTTTCCCCTGGGACCATAGAATAATCTGATGTGCCAGTCTGGATAGAACCCCCTTATCGGTTCAGATAAGCTACCACTGATGTATTGCCTGAACGTATCAGGACGTGGTAACCCTTGATGTCTGGGAGGAAGTTCCTCAGAGCCCTGAAAACAGCCAACATTTCTAGGCAATTTATATGCCAAGAAAGATGATGGTCCTGCCACAGACCCCTGGCAAAGCGGCCGTCCATGACCGCGCCCCAGCCAGTGAGGGAAGCGTCCGTCGAAACGGATTTCCGGCGACATGACGCTCCTAACACTGGCCCTTGGGACAGGAACCAAGGTTTCTTCCATATTGATAGGGAACGAAGGCATCTGCGCGTAACCCTGATTATACGGAATGGATTCCTCATGTGTAGAAGGCCCAAAGGAATTATGTTGGATGCCGCTGCCATGAGGCCCAGCAGTCTTTGAAATCGCTGTACAGTGATGGCCTGGCCTAGCTTTATCCCAGACACCATGGCCAGGATTGATTCGACACGCGCGGGAGACATATGTGCCCGCATCGTAACCGAATCCCATACCACGGCCAGAAACATCGTTTTCTGAGCTGGTTCCAACACGCTTTTCTTCGTGTTGAGCCTTAACCCCAGGTTCTGAATGTGGCCAAGGACGACATCTCGATGCCGAACTGCCATTTCCCGAGACTGGGCCAATATGAGCCAGTCGTCGATGTAATTCAGTATACGAATGCCCTGAAGCCTCAGTGGAGCCAGAGCTGCATCCATACACTTGGTGAACGTGCGGGGAGAGAGTGCAGCCCTCAGAGGTCCTACCATTTCGGTTAGGACCTCTTTCCCGAAGCCCTCTTCGCCTGAAGGACGGCCCTCAGGTCGCCCTTCTGGTTAGAGGACTTCGATTGAGAGCGTTTCCTCTGTTGCCAAGCTCCCGGAGGAGGGGCTCTAGAGGAAACGCTCTCTCTCTGTTCCTGGCGGTGGGAGCTAGTTGATGGCTGGGGCTGGCCATCTGAACCAGCCCTCCTAGACCCAGATTTTGAGCGGCGAGAGAGATACTGCTGGAACGCCGCTGATTGCTTTTTCGCCTCCTGAAACCTGTCGACGACAGTAGTGACTGCGTCGCCGAACAGGCCAGAAGGCGATAGCGGTGCGTCCAGCAGAAAAGCTTTATCCCTCTCTTTAATGCCTGACAGATGCATCTGACATCGAAGACATGATGCTGGATGACGGAGATGACTTGGAGCTGGGCTCAACCAGCGATGATTGAGATGACTTGGAGCTGGGCTAAACTAGCGATGATTGAGATGACTTGGAGCTGGGCTAAACTAGCGATGACTGAGACAACTTTGAGCTGGGCTAAACTAGCGATGACTGAGACGACTTTGAGCTGGGCTAAACTAGCGATGACTGAGACGACTTTGAGCTGGGCTAAACTAGCGATGATTGAGACGACTTGGAGCTGGGCTAAACTAGCGATGATTGAGATGACTTGGAGCTGGGCTAAACTAGCGATGACTGAGACAACTTTGAGCTGGGCTAAACTAGCGATGACTGAGATGACTTGGAGCTGGGCTAAACTAGCGATGACTGAGACGACTTTGAGCTGGGCTAAACTAGCGATGATTGAGACGACTTGGAGCTGGGCTAAACTAGCGAGGATTCTGTATAAAAATGTATAGGCCAGACAAGTAGTTTGTTAAGGCTTGGTTTGTAGGGAATTACAAACCTGCCCACATATATTCACATGGACATAACTATAGAATTAATTCTTGATGCGCACGTGAGCGCCATCAATGTTTCTCACAGGTTCAGTTTAAAGTCTGTGTAGAGAGAACGCTGTCGTCTTTAGCGGCCCCTAATTTAATAACTAATGATCGTTGCGACGGAAGTGAATCAATCAAAACTATCTTTAGCTGGAAAATATCTTGGATCTGGGCTTAAGTTGCGACTGTAGCAAATTAGCTCTACGAAATATTAAAAACCAATCATAACTTGTTATAATTGATTATGAATATTTGGATCAGTTAATCGGATAAACTTAATGTAGCTACATTAACATTACAACCAATTACTCAGTTCATCCTGTGTACCCTCAATATTGGTTATTAATTGATTAATAGAAATGTACATTTGCGGGGCATGGGAAATGTCTTTCTTACTTATACTACTAAGAGCAAGTGTTATTGTTGTTGTTAAACTTGTTATTTCCTTAGGAGGGAAAAACGGGTCCTTGGGGGTCTTCTAGTTCAGCATCATCTTCACATCAGGACTTCTCAGGAAGGACTCGCGAGAGTAAGAGAGCGTGAGAGTAAGAGAGCGGGTAAGAGAACGGAAGAGGAAGGCGGATCTTGTGATCAGTGATTTTAAAGCGTGAAGATGTCACAGCCTCTGGGGTCTTTGAGCCAATAAGAAGTGTTTCCTTAGGAGGGAAAATTTTACGACCCATTGTGTTCTAGGAGGCATTTGAATATGTCATTTCATTGGGTGTTTAAGAGAAGAATCTTCAAGATTCTTATAATACTAATGTGTCACAAAGTTAGCAAAATGTAATGTAAATTAACAAATGGGGGACGAAGTTTGGAGTTTATAGAGACCAAACGTGCCACGCATGATTTTGGTTAACCATAGTTTGCAAAATTTGAAACATTAACCCATTAGAGTTTACAAGAAAACATAAGCCAAACCACATAAAAGGAAAATCATGAGATGGGAAAATTAGATGCATGTTTATACATTTCTCAAGTGGTTATATATATATAGAGAGAGAATATATAGGATATATAGAATATACAGGGTTTATTTCTCCTTCTCAGTCAGAATTAAGTGAGTGTCACAACTCTCTGGAAACTCCTTTTGGGGTCGTAAAACTTGTGATCAGTCTGAATGTGTCCTGTAACTGGACACCGGGTTCTGCCAGTGGGTAAGCTTCATTTGTGATGTTAGTTTTGGGGGGAGTTTTATAGACCTTTGTTGGGAGAGAGAGTTTGCTGGATTATTCATTAAATATAATGAATTGTTAGTGCGTGTCTGATTGGTCCAGACGCTACACGACGAACCCCTAACCTAACCTAACCCTTTCCATAGTATTTTACTAACCCCTGCTCGCCACTGGCATATATACATGAAGGATGATAATCAAAGAAAAGAGAACAGATGAGAAATAATTACAAACCATGACAACTAATGAATAACTCGAAAAATACAGACAATGAAACCTATGAAAATAAACTACACAAGACAGAGAAACTAAACATGACCATGACACCCTCATGTTGTTTTAAACTTTAAACTTTCAAACTTCAAAAACAAAAGAAAAAGCACCATAAAAGTAAAATTGTGTGATGTTTGTGTGAGGAGCAGACTGAAGTTGTGTGTTTATTCAGTCATGATCTTCTTAAAGCATTATAACTCACTTTCGGTGCTGTTTGTTTTTGTTTACATGTGTATTTATTTATTGCACAAGTCATACATAAATGTTTAATCATTCATGCATTACTTGCATGACGTGCATGAACAACAAAAAAAGGAACAGGAAGAAGAAAATCTTATAGTACCTGTCGCAAATTACACGTTTGATCGTGTTTTTAAAAATATTGGTCCGGTTCCCACAACGCGCTGTCATCTGGTCCTCCACCAGCTGGGCGATCTTCTCCGCGGTGCCTGGAGGTGGCGCTGGATAGCCCTCAGTGGACGGCTCGATACTCCTCCGCCGCCTGGTGGACGGCTCAATACTATATGGTGGACGGCGACGGCTCCTCCGCGTTAGGGCAGTCGGCAGGAGTCCCCCGTTCGCTGCTCCTCCCCAGCGAGGCGGATGGCAGCAGGCTCTGGCCCACGGCGAACGCCACAACAGTCAGTCCGGGCAGATTGGTCACAACACTTGCCGACCTAGGCTTTTCCCAATCCATTTGTCATTGGATCAAAGACTTTCTGACAAATCGCCCTCAGACCGTCAGGCCCCGTCTGTCCTCCACCTTCACACTCAGCACAGGCGTCCCACAAGGTTGTGTGCTGAGTCCCCTATTTATGCTCTTTATACTTATGTATACACAAGCGTCAGCATCTGCGAACTCAGACGTGTGTAAGTACCGATCTTTTATACCACAATATAAGAATATGATTGAATATGAAACATAAATAATGCTCGAGTTCTTTTCTCGATAGTGGAAAAACGGACCCCCCCCCCCCCCCTCAAAAACTGCCATCAGAATTAATCTCGACCATACAGTGCAACGAGTTTGTGTTTCTTTTCTTTTTTTATCTAAAATTTGAAATCAGAAATCATCGGCGACTCTCTGCAATTATTTAACTCACGTTGTCTGAGTAGAGCGGATAACATCCTCACAGATCATCCCACCCTGGACACTGTCTGTTTGTCCAGTTGCCCTCTGGTAGGCGTCTCAGGGCTATTGCATCACGGACTAATGGACTTAAGAATAGCTTTTACCCCAGAGCTGAACGAGAACTCAACAACACTGCTAAACACTGAACTTTTGAGTACACCTTGAATAGTCACGATTCAATTGCACGAATCATAATTAGTTAGGGTCACCTTTTGTGTGTTTCGTTAAAGAAAGAAAGTCGTGTGGGTTTGAACGGACACGAGGGAGGTAAGTAATGACAGAAATAATTTCAGGGACTGTTTAAGAAGTTTTAGAGAGTTGTGAATGTCTCTCCTACAATCAGTTTGACCGTCAGTAAAAGCAGAGAACATTCCTGCAGTTTCCGTTCTTCACCGGACACAAGTACAGGAGAGACTGTGATCAGAAGTCAAACACTGAAGCGACTAATGAAGGAAGCTGTTGAACTTACAGTCAAGCGTCCGGCAGCATCAGACGACACAGCAGAAGACATGCCGAAGAACCGAACGCTCTCTGAGCCTGTCAATCAGGGGTGTCAATCAGGGGGGTGGAGGTGGGGTGGGGGGGGTGTTTGGAGGGGGGGGGGGGGGTTGGGGGGGGGGAGAGAGAGAGAGAGTATAACAACACAAGTCAGATGCAGATGATCAATGAAAGTCCATGACAGATAGTGTGTGTGTGTGTGTGTGTGTGTGTGTGTGTGTGTGTGTGTGTGTGTGTGTGTGTGTGTGTGTGTGTGTGTGTGTGTGTGTGACGGTGATACCTGGCCAGAGAAGAGGTGTGCAGGACTGCAGATCTACAGAACAACTGTACATCTCACCCGTCGAGTTTCCTTCTAATGGCGCTCCAACGATGATCCTGCCAAAAACACACTCACAATCAACCAGACCCTCAGAAAACACCCTAGCAACCATGTGGAACACCCTAGCAACCAGTCTGTGTGTGTGTGTGTGCGTGTGCGTGTGCGTGTGTGTGTGTGTGCGTGTGCGTGTGCGTGCGCGTGTGTGAGTGTGTGTGTGTGTGTGTGTGTGTGTGTGTGCGTGTGCGTGTGCGTGTGTGTGTGTGCGAGTGTGAGTGTGTGAGTGTGAGTGTGTGTGTGTGCGTGTGCGCGTGCGCGTGTGTGTGTGTGTGTGTGTGTGTGTGTGTGTGTGTGTGTGTGTGTGTGTGTGTGCGTGTGTGTGCGAGTGTGTGTGTGTGTGTGTCACTCACTGTTTCCTGTTTTCAAACTCAGACTGATAAACGCTGTAACCAAAGAAATCTTCTGCCGTGCCGTTAAATCTCAGTGGATGTTCAGTGTCGATATTGAAGGCCTCTGAGAGAGACGCTGGAGAAGCGAGACACACTGTTGACACATCAGGACACGTTGGTGAGACTTTTTCAGAAAGATTCACTCAAAAAGTTAAAAGCTAAAGTTTCTCTTACAAGAAACAGGCAAATGCTAAGTTTAAATATGCTCTCCGGTTCATTAAGAGGAAGGAAAATACAATGAGGTCGGACTCTCTGGCAAGGAAGCTGCAATATAATAGTCCTATTGATTTCTGGAAAGAAATCAAAAGAATGAATAATTGTAAAACATCGTTACCAACGAATATTGATGTGTTAATGGCTCTGAAGAAATGACTCAGCTGTGGCAGAAACATTACTATGAGCTGTTTAACTGTGTTAAAAGTAAGTATTTTACGATGGGTGACATTGATAGTAATGAAGATAACTGTTCTACCTCTAGAAATATATGATGCTATTATGATGCTAAAGGATAATAAGGCATGCGGTATGGACGAGATATCTGCGGAGCATTTGACATTTGCAAGTAGAAAACTCTGTCCCCTAACTGCTATTTGTTTTACTGGGCTGTTAGTCCATGGTACTTTACCGGACTCTACTTTATCTGTCACATTAGTGCCTATCGTCAAAGAAAACGCTGGTAAGATTAATAGCGTGGATAATTACAGGCCTGTAGCTTTAGCCAGTATTTTAAGTCTTGGAGAGGATTATACTGAATAGGCTGGAACATGTTGTCCTGACCTCTGACCATCAGTTTGGTTTCAAACCTAAACATGGCACTGATATGTGTATTTGTGCCCTAAAGGAGGTTTTAGATTTGTATAACAGGCATAATTCCACAATTGTTTGTGTTTTATTGATGCCTTTAAAGCCTTTGATCATGTAAATCATGAGAAGCTATTCTACAAACTGTACAACAGAGGGGATCCCAAATATCTAGTGAGAGTTGGTATGCTCATCAGTCAATGTGTGTGAAGTGGGGTAACTCTATGTCTGCCTCATTCAGTGTAAGTAATGGAGTTAGGCAGGGAAGCATTTTGTCCCCCGTTCTCTTTAATATTTATATGGATGACCTATCAAAGTTGTTGAACAGTTGTGGAAAAGTAGGGTTGGGGACGCCATTATCAACCATCTAATGTACGCGGATGACCTGGTCATTCTTTGTCCATATAGTGCTGGCCTTCAACAGCTACTAAGGGTATGTTCCCAATATGGCTTGGACTTTGATATTACGTTCAACTCTAAGAAGAGTAATATAATGATTGTTAGAAGCAGGGAGGACATAACTCTCATCTCCTGCTTTTTATCTGTCTGGTACTTTACTTAAAGTGTGTGATGAGGTCAAGTACTTAGGACACTATATAACTGATGACCTGTCTGATGATAGGGACATTCACAGTATTGTATGTTGTACGCACAAGCTAATATCCTGAATCGCAAATTTAGTATGTGTTCACTTTCTGTGAAGACCACACTTTTTAAAGCTTTTTGCACTCCGATGTACACTGCCCACTTGTGGCGGCGCTATAAAGAAAGCAGAAACTCAAGGTGGCATATAATGGTTTGAGGCTGCTGCTTAAATTGCCACGAGGGGGCAGTGTGAGCCAAATGTGTGTAAGTGTTCATGTCTTCACGTGTCCTGCTCATTGGCGGATCTAGGGGGTGGCCCCTTTGCCTAAACTTGGCCACTCCTTTGGCCACCCCTCTCACAACTGCTGTTTCGGTCTCTTTTTTTATTGTCAATAATTAAGTTTTTTAAACGCAGAACCGTCTCTTTAAGACCAAAAAAAAAAAAAAAAAAGTGAGACTCGCACTCCAACTGCACCTCAGCGCCAGCGCAAGTCAAACGAGTGCGGAAATGTGCAGGTGCCGAACGAGCTTCAGCAGAACAACAGACAGTGATATACGCATAGTAAATATAGAGTCAATAGCCCCTTTCACACAGAGATTCCGGAAAATACACGGATAAAGTGACCCGGGATTTGACCCGGGTTCGTTTGAAAATGGTTCATTCACACTGCCAGTGATTTGCCGGAATCAGAGAGCGCGTTCACACACAACCCGGGTATGTGCCGGATAGACGCGTGACGTTATGATGTGACGTATAAGGTGGCGAACGAACGATCTCAGCTTCGGCGCGGATTGCAAGGAGCTCTCGGGTCTCTGCTTCAGTCCAGTTTGCAGACATCTTTTCGTTCTTTCTTGTATCGATGACGAACACAAACTTTCTTCTAACAGAGTAACAGAGTCGCACGATAACTACGTCATTGCGAAGGCTCGTGCATCATCACTACGACACACCCCTTACGGCATTTGTCCTGGCTTTTGTTCACACAGCGCGCGTTCCGGGTCTGAACACGGCAATGTTACTAGGTCCCCAACCCGGCATCGATCCCGGCATTAAACCCGGGTCGTGTTTGCGTTCACACAGAAGGCGTTCCGGCAATTTGCCGGCAATTTGCCGGGTTCAAAGTGCTGTGTGAATGGGGCTTATGTTTCTCAACTGGTGGGTTGCAAGACCGTCGCTAGTGTGCAGTCAAAGAAACAACAAGCGTAAATCTTTGTTTTTCTGATGCCATTTTTATTTTGAAAGATGTGTGTGACAGCTGGTGACACTTCTGTCAGATGCTGAGAAAAGCGGCGCGCGTTGTCCCACATCAGTTGGCTATCTTCGGTAAGATGAGATGTTGTCAGGCCAAATGTCAGTAAAACTAACTTTGCTGTCCTCTCCGCCGTTGTACTGTGCTCGCGGTGCGCAAATGCAGCGTGTTTTGACGTCAATTGACTCGTGAAATAATCAAAAAGGCGATTAAAGCTGTGTCAAAACTGCATGCATTCATCATGTATTTGTTATGCGTCACATCTGTCTGTGACTAAAATAATCTGCTATGTGAGATCACAATATAAGGCAAGAACTGATGTCACTTTTAAATGTAGCCTACAAATAAATGTGAGCACTGCATTTGTACTAGCTGGCGTTAATTTGTAAAGAGGACAAAAATGTATAATTTTTAAACCCATAAAATAACTAATTTTACATTCTGGCATTTATGTGCTGTTGACTAACGCCTTGTTCACATTATTGCACATGGGGATTCAAAAGAGACATTTTTTTCCTTTTTAATTTAGGTAGCCTATGATAGAACTGTTGCAATTATTTATTTTGACAACTAATATAGAAAAGTTAAACATGCAGTGTTAACTTTTTCAGTTGCAATTTTTATTTTACAAACTCAGAATTGGTTGAAGAATTCAATGATTATATCAAATTAACTGAAGGTTGATTAATCTTTGAGCTACAGTAGTATCTGCATGTCTCATTCATGAAGGTGCAACAATGTAGAACAAGCTATTGGGTGTTTTGAGAACCAGAAGCAAGCTAACTGAGCAAGTTAAACTTTAGGTATAGTGTGTGCCCCTTTATTAATATGCCTGGAGGTGGTGAATAATAATAATAAAAAAGATAAAAATTCACTCAGTATTCCATGATTCCTAATTCACTACTATCTCAATTACAATTAAGTATAAATTAACTGTATTCAGTTGTGTAGGCACTAAAACAGTCCAATACTTATAGTCAAACTCATTTTTAAATTAAAATAATAAAAATGTCTGTGCCACCCCAGACTGTTTGCTGGCCCTTGCCTGGCCACCCCCATGAAAACATCCTGGCTCTGCCACGTGTCCTGCTGTCCTCAGGAATCTCCTGTACAGATGTGTAGACTAGCAGTCGTATAACAGCATCATCGCAACACTAGTGAACCCTGCATTGAGTGCAGGCTCACTTCGGGATTGTGGAATCACTGGCGTTTTAGTCTATATGCTAATATTTGAACACTCTTTTTGTGTATTGTGGAATTTTGACTGTGTAGTCATTTTTTACAATTCTTTATTTTTATTTTTCTAATTGTATGTGCTTTATCTTGTATAGTGCTATGGACCAATTTATATGTATGTCCTGAATAAAGAAATGATGATGATGATGATGATGATGATGTATCAACGTGTATATATATTGATATTTATTTCAGGAATGTCCAACATTTTTAAAATTTATATTTATACATATAATCATATATAACTGAGCCTTGCAAACAAATATGTTGTAGTGCATAAATAAATAAATAAATAAACAAACAGAAAACCGTAAATAAATATGAAACTTATAAATTAGTGTATTTATGTAGTGAAATATATTCAATAAATGCATTAAAAGCCACTCTATGTTTTATCATTGGGTCACCTAACCACCTTCCATCAGAAACTGTGCTAGAAAGCTAGCTAATGCTTACTTGAGGTGATTTTTTCATGTTTTGTTCAAATATTTTGTTTTTACCACCTAGTTATACTGCAATAAGTGCAAAACAAATTATTTGATAGACATAAATATGTTAATGTGGACCCCACAAGCTATGACTTAAAAATATAATAATAATATAATTATATTAGTTATAAATAACATAGCCTATGCTCTCAAACTACAGACTTCACTATTCATCTATCATACATCACTGAGATATCCTGCAGAACAATATTCTCTTAAACACTGGAAGTTATAGCACTTATCATGCAATCCTCTTCTCTTCAAACTCGCCGCTGACCCGCTTCTCCGTGGAGATTTGTGGATCCCCGTTGACATGGGAACAGTAAATCTTGACTTTCTCTAATGGTTATTTTGGGGGAAACAGGTGGGGTTTGGGGGGGGGGGGTTCCTCCGCTCTACCCTAAACTCGCAATTGTGAGATAAAAAGTCGCAGTTATTTTTAAAATGTTTTGTTCTGTGGCGGAAACAAGCTTCAGATTATTACTGGACAGAGATGACAAATATAGCGACCTCAATAATGGACGTTCTAACACACACTTCTTTAGATGTCTGCAAGCTTTAGTTTTAGTTTCGATATCTCTCAGCAGCTCAGAAGAGTTTATACAAGAGCTGCCAGTACGACTGAATCTCTCCCGGTGTGTGTCTTTACTCGGTGTAAAAACAGTGCAAAATCAGTGTTATACACTCACTATACCGCTCGTTTCTCGAGTAAACACTCGTGCGCTTCACAGAACGGGCTCTAGAAAACAATGACTGAAGACTGACACAAACACTACAAGAAAACTGTAGCATTATTAACTTTACGGATGAGATATCTTATAAACCTCTCACCCCAAATGAAGAGAATCCAGCTGTGCGTCTCCATCCTGATGTTTCTGAGCCGGTCTGTGGAGATCCTGTTTTATTCCCACGGTCACTCCTTTTGGATCAGAGCCAGAACTATGAAGATATTTGTGGTCCAAATCAATCTAATTTTAGTTCACGCTCCTCGTTTCTCGGCAGGTTTAATTGATTATTTCAAAAAAGGTGAATAAAGTTCCAGCGCGACCTTGAACTACAATTGTCTATCGTTTCGTAAAGTTCATAATGTTTTTAGTAGTTTGCACGTTTTGTGCATTCGTCAATGACTGTGTTATGAATGCATCAATATGCTATAATAACATTATTCTATTTGTGTTTCAGGGAAACCGGAGATCTGACTGCACTGTTTCAACTGGTTTATTCGGCACACTGCAACAACAACAAACCCAACAGCAGAGGTTATGCCTCCTCGGGTCCACAACACCCTGCTGGAGCTCAGCTCCGTCTCCTTCAGCACCAAATATACATTTTGTTGAGTGTACACTCTTAAAAGTTTCTATAGGCGCTTCGTATTTGGAACCCCTAAAAGGTTCTACACTCTTAGAAAAAAAGGGTTCATTGGGGTTCTATATAGAACCATAGGGTTCTTTACTCAACTCCAAGGAACCTTTTATGCTAAAAAGGTTCTATAATGAAAAGAAAGAACCCTTTCTTGGGTTCTGTAGAACCTTTTAGGGGTTCCAAATACGAAGCGCCTATAGAACCTTAAAAGAACCTTTTCTTTTAAGGTTGTATATAATGAAAGAGTGTAAATAATTGGCTAATACTCTAACTTGGTGCTGCAATGATTCGCCCATCGCGACGATAACCTTCATCTGAGCTGCTTCAGCACTCAAACACCGCTCGTCAATGTCAAAATGTTTGAGTCCAGTCAAAGCAAGCGGGATTTACAGGAGCGCGAGCCGTGCGCGAATCCCAACGCGACGCTTCACTTCAGTTTACGGTCATATAGTGCGAGATAAAAAGTAAGTATAAACAGCTGTTTTTCTATAGAAGTTTTAAATGACCGTCAGAAATAATCAGTTAGATCAAAGACAGACAGTGGATAGGCCTACTATAAGCTTAATTTAACAACACAAGCCCACTATTAAATATATTGCCATTATTGTTCTATAAATATATTTGTATAACTTTACCTCGAATGTGTTCGACTTTCCCCTGTTTGTATCACTCCGCTTGTTCGTGTTTGCGCAACTTGCATCATTAAGCCAGAATGCGGCGACAAGTGACTGTCTTTGAGTGAGTAATTGAACCATTGATTAAATGAACAGATTAGTCCACAAATATTGATTCATTTAGGGAAAAAAAAGTAGCTGAAACTGAACTTTGAAGCTCATACTAACTGCTCATATGCCTCTGGGCACAGAATGATTGCATTGGCGTTTGAAATGTTACATCTATGCAAAATAATCCTTTAATCATTTCTTGTTTAAGGCCTTTCCCGTTTCGAATATGTGATTGTGTATAGTCAACAATAAGCATAAACATTCTGAATTTCCATTTTATAGTGTGGATAATTCATTGCAACATTTAAACTGATTCTCATGTTTAAGAATCTGTTATCTGATAAAATACTACATGCTACATGCTTTTAAAGCTCCTGTTGTCCATTTTTTTGGCCTTCAAAACACCTTAAAATTCACATGTTGAGATCAGGAAAATCTAAATTTTCTCGGGGGGGCATGCCCCCCGACCCTCCTAGTAGGATCACTTTTTTTTACGATTTTTGTCTATAAAAACCTGCGCAAAAAATAATAAGGAAGTAAGTCAATTGTAAAGTAGTCTATTGATCTTTGTTTGAATAACTACTCAACTCCACCTTACACATTGATACAAAGAGCCCCTTTGGTGTAAAAACACATTAAGTCATTTTACAGCGTGAATTTTAATGATGACCATTCACCGTAAATAAGGGCTCCCTCCCTATAAAAGCTAATTTACCCACTGCCCAACAGCACGGCGGTGCCCTCTAGTGGCCCTCAGGTGTTGTAACAACTCAAATACATTACATCTCTCCCTCCTTATTTCAGTCTACCCCGTTTTCCTTTTTAACATAAGAACCTCTATTTCTTAGGAAATAACAGTTAGTAGCCCACCCTCAAGCAATATTATTTGCAATGTTCACACTGCAAAAAATGCTTTTCCTATTTAGCACCAAAACTCTGGAACAGTCTTCCTACTATTGTCCGGGAAGCAGACACACTCTGTCAGTTCACAGCTAGATTAAAGACACATCTCTTCGGCCTAGCATACACATAACACATTATAGACTTCTATAACTCAATGTTAGGCTGCATAGATTAGGTCAGCCGGAACTGGGAACACTTCCCGTAAATCCTGATGTACTCGTTACATCATAAGAAGAATGGCATCTACGCTAATTTTATTGTCTTTGTTTATCCGAGGTTTTCCCGCAGCCTGCCGGATCCAGATCTGAGGAAGGACCTTCGCCTGGACCCGATGACACCGCAGCGCTGAAGTGCCGACTAGCCTCTCCCTATGGAGGATCCCTTTACCACTCTACAGATAAAGCGTTGTGGGGATAATCTCGGTTTCGCGTATCTACCCGTAGTGATAAAATTCTGTCTAAAATGTTTAAGGCCAGACAAGTAGTTTGATAAGGCTTGGTTTGTAGGGAATTACAAACATGCGCACATATATTCAAACACACATAACTATAGAGTTCATTCCTGATGCGCACGTGAGCAACATCAGTGTTTCTCACAGGCTCAGTTTAAAGTCTGTGTAGAGAGAACGATGTCGTCTTAGCGGTCTCTAATTTAATAACTAATGATCCTTTCGACGGAAGTGAATCAATCAAAACTAACTTTAGCTGGAAAATAACATTATTCAAGAACCGCTATAAAGCCAAAACAATCTGTTGCCTGAAATAGGAGTTTATCTATAGATCTACCAGTTGAGGCACTCGTGATCGACTAGTTATGCCAGACTGATGCCCGCAAATTAGTTAAAATCTCCCGGAATCTAGTCGTGAGCGTGCATGCGATACAGAGACTGTGCTCCAAACCGCGTAGCGCGCACACGGCAGAGAGGGAGAGCGAGCAAGAGACCGCGCGTGTGCAGAGAGTCGTGTTGCGTGTGCATATTCACATCTGTATATGATCTGTAGAAGGTGGCATTATCATGTGACACGTAATGTAATGCATTTCTATCTTTAGTTTAATTTATATTTTTACATTTTGTGTTTCATTCTCTGTTGATTACCTTAAATATGTTGTGCGTGAGTTTTTATGTTACTGTAATCTCGAGATTTGTAGTGAGGATATGTAATTAGTTGAAATAAATTTAAAGCATTTTGTTATTTTCATATGTCTTGTAATAGTACCATAAACAAAGTCTAACAATAAACAGACCCACCAATATCACATATAATAAACTAATTTTATTTGTATTATGATTGAACTTTAAATTATTTTCTTTTAAAAATATGAATGTACAGAATAACAACACTAGCTATTACATCACAAGTTTAGGATCATTAAATTAAACATACTGAACACACAATGATCCTCAAGAAAACACTATCATACAAATAGAGATCGTTATTAATGTTCAGATTCTTCCAAACAAACATCTTAACCTTCATTTACTTGCTGAAAACGAACTGTGGTTTTATTCGTCAGTGTTTGGCGGTTCAGGACTGGGATTCGTCTCTTTCACTCCGTTCTCTTTCTTTGCGCTGTCGTTCTCACTGACTCCTCCGTTTTCTTTAGTATTCGTGTTCATGAGAAGAGAGTCTTCAACCGCAGTTCGATTTTCATCCTCTGAGGGAAACTCTTCAGGACGCTTTCGTTTAAAAAACCCACACTACACACAAACACACACATGAACAGATTGGCTTGAGGACTTGAGAGGTGAATGATGACATCAGGAGTGAGGTGATCTGATTGGCTCTTACCTTCAGCAGCAGGATCAATATGATAATGAGCAGGATGACCCCGCCCCCTGCACCAGTGCACACGATCAGCATTAGACTGGGTGGAACGACAAACTCCGCCTTCACCGCAATCTGAGAGGAACAGAGAGAAGCTCGTCACAACTACGATCGATACAACGTCGATCATCTTTAAATGATGATGAAGGAGTGAGATGTGGGTACCTGTGATTTGTGAGGGTCATCCTGCAGAGTGAAGAAGAAATAGTTATAAATGTGACGGAACAGTGTCTGTGTCTGTAATAATAATAATAACCTTTATTTAACCAGGAGAATCACATTGAGATATTACTATCTCTTCTTCCAGCGAGACCTGGTCAAGACAGCGGCACATGTAGTTTCACACAAAATAAATAACAATAAGACAACACCACAATTTACAACAATCAAAAGTTAGGTAAAAGCAAATTAGCTAAAACAATTACAAGTGTCCAGTAAAATATTTTGAAAAAGACGTTTAAAAGTGCTTAAGGTTGGAAGTGCGTCTAAATTAAGAACATTTTGCAATTCATTCCAAACCCAAGGAGCAAAAAAAGAAAACGCACCCTTGCCCAATTCTGACAGTACCCTTGGGACTTTTAGTCGAATATGGGAACTGGACCTAGTACGATAATTATTTGTATAATAAATTAAAAGATTTAATATATAAAAGGGAAATTTACCTAAAAGAGCTTTTGCGATAAATAAAAACAACTTTCTCCTTTGATATAAAGATGACCAAGATAAAGAATCATATAAAATACAATGATGCGTCCGTGACTCTGCACCGGAAACAAAACGCAAAGCTGCATGATACACTGAATCTAGTTTTCTAAGTAGAGATGAAGCTGCATGCATATATAGAAGATCACCGTAATCAATTATGGATAAAAAAGCACTCTCTACTAATTTCTTTCGGACCTCAAAGGGGAAACAATTTTTTAAACGATAAAAGAAACCAAATTTTGGCCTAAGCTTCTTCAACAAATTATTAATATGTACATCAAATGCTAATCTTTCGTCCATCCATATACCTAGATATTTATAAGAACTCACTCTTTCTAATGGTATACCATTTGAAGTTATAATTGAAATATCGGTTAATTTAGAGCGACCCCGACTAAAAATCATGTATTTTGTCTTTTTTGAATTTAAAACCAATTTTAACTGCGACAATGAGTGCTGCAGTGCTTGAAAAGTGTTTTGTAGTTGCTTCATTGCTTGATTTAAAGAAGATGCTGTTGTATAAATAATTGTATCGTCTGCATACAAATGTAATTTTGGGGAATCTATTCCATGACCTAGATCGTTGATATAAATAGAAAATAAAAGGGGGGCTAAAACGGATCCTTGAGGAACCCCGGTATTTACTTGTAGGAATGGTGAATTGTAGTTTTCCACGGACACACATTGAGTGCTATCTGAAAGATAATTTTCAAACCAATTTAAATCTGCTTCACTAAGGCCTATAAACCTGAGTCTTTGTAACAATAATTTATGATCCACAGAATCAAAGGCTTTTGATAGATCAACAAATAAAGCAGCACATGACTTTTTGCTGTCCAAAGAGGTTATAATATCATTTGACACTGACATGGCTGCAGTAATGGAACTATGTCCTTTTCTGAATCCAGACTGATAATCGTGAAGAATATTATTGGCCGACAATTATTGTTTTAATTGGTCATATAATACTGTAAGAGTGACGTCAGTCATGAACTCCTGCAGGTCTGTGGTGTGAATTCAGTCCGACACTGACCATCACACGCTGACCAGCACAAGCACAACATCAGTTATGGCAACGGCACAGATTTCTTTCACTCATCACCTTCAGGCCAGTCGACGTCTGGTTGTAGCGGCTTCTGTTGTAGTGGAGCTCGGCGCTGATGTCCAAGACAAAATCCTCTCTGAACTCGTAGAAGGAGTATTTCTACAGCAGAAGAAACATAGTCTGAGTTATTCCATCTTAAACTGGTGTTGGTTTGTCTGTGTTCGTCACTCACGCTCTCGTATTCCTTCACGTTCTGGAAATCTGCGTCTGCCGTCAGGATGAAGTGAACTACTGAAGATTTCTGCAGATCAAACTGACCACACTTGAACTTCCCGTACTGACCGTCCTGAAACATCAACACAACACTGAGAACTGAAACACTGACACCAAGAAACCAGAGAATCAAATGAACTAAACCGAGGAAATCCAACAGGCAGAAGATGCGTTTACTGTGACTGCTTGTGATCGGATCTTAAAGGGATCGTTCACCCACAAATGATCATTCTGTCATCGTTTATTCAGCCTCATGTTGTTCAAAACATGTGTGATTTATATTGCTTTTTAAATAACCTTCCTAATCAGTTTCATCTCCTCAGCATCCCAGATAGCTTAGAAGAACTCAATGTTGCAACAGAAACCACTGACTCTCTTTTCCAGCACTTTAGACAAGTTTCTCCATAAAGAAAATAGTCCAACACCGTGGTACAATGAGCACACTCGGGCCCTCAAGACAGCAGCCAGAAAAATGGAGCGTAGTTTGAAGAAAACAGAAGCAGAGGTGTTTTGCATTTCTTGGAAGGAAAGTGTTACTGCATACAGAAAGACCATCAAACTGCTGGATCTGCTTATTTTTAGACTCTCTTAGAAAAAAACCACAACCCTAGGTCTTTATTTGACACAGTGGCTAAATTAATGAGAAGCTTCAACTTCAGACGTTTCCAAACAGCACAACAGTAATGACTTTATGCACTTCTTTACTTGCAAGATTTATAATATTAGAGAGAAAATTATAACCATGCATCCGTCTACTACAGAATCGCATCAGACAGTGCATTGTAGTGTTCCTGAGGAAAAAATCCATTCATCCGCAGCTATAGGAGAGGAAGAATATCTTTCTTAATATAATATTCTTAATATAATCTTTGTCATCAGGATACGTACCAAAAAAATTTAAGCTAGCTATAATTAAACCTCGGGTCATACTTTATATGAGGGTCCAATTCTCACTATTAAAGTAACACCAGGTAACTTTTGCTCTCGGGGTCCCCCTAGAGTTGGGGAACAGTATTGTCCTCTA
This sequence comes from Phoxinus phoxinus, assembly GCF_949152265.1. Taxonomy (NCBI): domain Eukaryota; kingdom Metazoa; phylum Chordata; class Actinopteri; order Cypriniformes; family Leuciscidae; genus Phoxinus; species Phoxinus phoxinus. The sequence continues at coordinate 44,839,086 of NC_136881.1, forward strand.
CTACTGTCGTAAACTCTGTCCTACATGCACGTGCATTTGTTGACAACCATGATAACCCAGAACACTAGGAGGAGTTCACATGCAGGTGTTCTGCTTGCGTCGCGTGTGAAATGTCTTCATCCAGGTACAGTGGCATATATTTCAGCATGTCATGATATGAATATAATTTAACTGCACAATTACTAGAAATGTTTACCTTGGATATTATACAAGCATACAAGTTTTGCAAGCATACAAGTTTGTGGAAAAATACACTTTTTTTTTCCACGATGTTTCCAACTCTGAACCAATTCTGTAGTAATATATATATATATATATATATATATATATATATATATATATATATATATATATATATATATATATATATATATGTGTGTGTGTGTGTATGTATATATATGTGTGTGTGTGTGTGTGTGTGTGTGTGTGTGTGTGTGTGTGTGTATGTATATATATATATGTGTGTGTGTGTATGTATGTATATATGTGTGTGTGTGTGTATGTATATATGTGTGTGTGTATGTATGTATGTATATATGTGTGTGTGTTGTCTTTGCCTTCTTTCTTGTGGCTCAGTGACACCTAAGGCTCATTAGTATGCAGCATTAGCAGATCTTTGTCTTCAGGTGTGAATGAGGACATTATTCATGACCTTGTTGGATCATTCACGCCCCCCTGCATATTGCCTTTCCAAACAAAAAGTGTCTTACACAATTTAAATCAATCTATTGTTTAATGTGAACGATTAGCCCGGATGATTTTCAGATCATTTTAAAGTAAACACTTTAGCCGACAGCACCCATTAGTCAAAAGTATTGTGGGAATATGTGAAGTTGGTCGTTTGTATCAGAACATTTATGTTTGAGTTTTTTGAATAACCACGCATAAATAATATTCTCTCAAAAATGCAAACATGTACATGCATGTTGCTCACATATTATGATAGCCATGTTCGTGCTAAATAGAGTGTAATTACACCTTTGCCATTAATATGTTTATAAGCAACTGAAAAAAATACAAAAATATCAGGTCATGTCAAAACATCTCAAGGACCCCAAAAACACCTTAGACCCCAGAGGGTTAAACATCGTATAAACTTTAAAATATTGCTGGCTACCTACAAAGCACTAAATGGTTTCGCTCCGCAGTACTTGTGTCACGGGGTGACGATGGGAGGAGAAGGCGGAACCTTGGCAGCGGGAAATGTGTCCACTGGGGAGCGTTTCCGGCGGGACACCAGGCCGGTTCCGGTGCCTCGCGAGTATGACGGCGGCTCGGAAAGACTAACAAGCAGGATTAACGACAGGTGCGAGATGAGAGATCCCGAACGGTGATTGGGGCGTATGCAGGGGCGGCGCTCCGCACACGCACATCACGCACTGCTGATTGGGGGGGGGGGGCACCAAAAAATCTGGGTCGTGAAAAATCATCACAATAGGCTACTAGTATAAGTAACAAATAAAATATGCCTAAAGCATGTTAATATACAAAAGCAATACAAAAGTAATATAGGCCTAGACCAATTTAGTCGAGAAAAAGGGTGAATCTCCTGTGCCAGTCTCCCTCTGGAACGTTCCCTATTGTTATTTCTTCGCTTCAATACAATGTCTATCTGCCTCTTGGTAAGGGGAACTTTAGAAAAACCCTGCAACTGAACGTGATATGATTTTACCAAATTAGACCGCTTAGATACGTTTTTTCGTTGTTGTTCTATGCGGATAATGCGGTCATTTTCAAGATGTTCATAGGCCAACGGCGACATCTGTTGGTGAAACTGCAATTAGAAAAAAAATGGCGGGGGGCACCGCCAAGCATTTGTGCTTAGGGCACCCAAATGGCTAGCGCCGGCCCTGGGCGCATGCTTAACAGAGGAGTATAAAAAAGCTGCCAGTACTGCCACCCACCCTCTGCTGTTCAGTCTCTGTCGCCAGGAACGAAGAACCACTACTTACCTTTCTGCTGTCCCAGTCTGTGCTGGAGCGAATCGGAGCTATAGTGCTGATCTAACCAGACTGTGACACTTGAGCGAGCTCTTAACGCATTATAGTCCTTCACGTCTACTGCCATCTCAAAACTCCGGCCAGTTAATAATACCTAGAATATCAGAATCGACTGCTGGCGGTATATCCTTTTCATATTTACCGCCCAAAATGCATAATTTCCCTGTTATCACTGCTTTGAAACAATATTGTATAAAGCGCTTTATAAATAAAGGTGACTTGACTTGACGTGAGTAAATGATGACAGAACGATCATGTTTTGGGGGAACGATCACTTCTACAGCAGCTGTAAAAGGGTCTATGATCTCTTACCTGTGGTTTGGTGAATCCACACTGCACTGTAGAGTTCTGTCGAGAAGAACAGAAGATGTTTATTCAGCAGAACACTTGCTGGTTTGATGGTATGAGCTGATGAACGGGTGACGCACCTCCTGCATGCTGAAGATCTGAGGGGTTAAAATCACATGTGTAGTTTGACAGGGCAGGGTGAGCTTGAGCCACACCGGCAGATCTTTAACACCCAGATTCTCCACCTGTGGACACAAACACACACACACACACACACACACACACAGCAATCTGATCGCATCAAGCCCAAAAACAACACGATGAAGCTGTAGATGTGTGTTTGACTCTCTGACCTTGTAGACGATGCTGAGAGGTTTTGGACCTCTGTCCTCCAGAGAGAAGTTCAGATACGTCACAGAGTCTTCAGCCGCTCTGACAAACACAATATAATACAACTGATAGTACAACCGTAACCGGTAAGATCTCTGACTGTCTTTCCAGGAGACAGAACAGAGAAAGACATTTAGATGTTGAGTATTCAATTATTCAGAGATGAAGAAGTTAAAGAAATGCCACTCACAGACTGATCGCCAGATCAACAGCGAACTGAACCGGGACGCTCCTCCTCACCGCCGTATCGCTGATGTTTCCATTATTATCACTGTGAACAAACATACAGAAGTTACTCATGAATGAACATGAACATTCTTCATAACCTGGATCGCGAGCGCACATCTCTGCTGAACATTACTGATATGAAACTGCCCTGAAAACAAACAGATCTGTCAAACTCAGCCTTTCACCTGTTAGCGGTGATCATCATCTCCATCCTGTCAGACCAGTCGTAATCCCATTTCGCCATACGAAAGGTTGCCAGAAACTGAGTCTAGAAGACAGTAGAAATCACAGATGTTGGTAACATCATCAACTGTCCCTTTAAGAGAAGCGAGCGGGCCGGAGAACGCATTCACGTGAAACTAAAACAGACGTTATTCCTCTGAGAATCTCCGCAGGTAATTTACACAAATAATTTATTTTGATTCCTTTTCATTTTTACAGAGTAAAAGACTTGGGAAAGACATAATATATGGCGTATAATAAATGTGACCAAGACCCGGTAGCACTGACTCTGGACAGGAGCGGAAATTAACGTTCAAAAATACCACAAAAATCAACACAAATATTCACAAATCTAATTAAGCAATATAACACGAGCAAGAGTTCCAAAAATAACCGCAAGAGTGCAAATTGATATTGATTTTACACAACAGTTAAATAAAAGAAGTGAATATTAAGTGGCTAATTTTTAAACACAATATTGTCAATATTATTTAATTTTGATCTATTTCACCAACGAATGTCGTTCAAAACAGTCACAGAACCGTTGTGGTCTCCTAGCAACACAGCAGGGTTCGAATGAATCGCACCAGTTTCGAATGAATACTGGTGTGAGACACCACCCCAGTAGAGGACGTCCCTGGATTAGGTCCAGTGGCACCGCAAACCTGCTCAATCACTTCCATCTCAGATAGGGGTGATTATTAATTATCAGGGCTGTCTGATTGGAAGAGATTTTGAAGGGGAACGGGAGAGCTTCACTCCGACGAGGCGAGTGAAGATTATCTATACTATGGAGAGTATAGAGGTTTGCTGTTTGTTTAAAACAGCAAAAGTGAAACGTGCTCTGTGGGGGCCCAGTGGGGCAATACTGGTGTGAGACACCACCCCAGCAGAGGACATCCCTGGTGTGTGTGTGTGTGTGTGTGTGTGTGTGTGTGTGTGTGTGTGTGTGTGTGTGTGTGTGTGTGTGTGTGTGTGTGTGTGTGTGTGTGTGTGTGTGTGTGTGTGTGTGAGAGACACCACCCCAGTAGAGGACGTCCCTGGATTGTAGGTCCAGTGGCACCGCAAACCTGCTCAATCACTTCCATCTCAGACACGGTTTTAATTATTCTTATTTCTTTTGATTATTTTAATTTCTTCTATGTAAAGCACTCTGAATTACCACTGTTTAGCTTTGCATTTACTGAATGAGCACTGTGCCACTGTTCGTCCGACTGTTTGCACTGTATTTTATTTTCTAAACTGTTTTAATTATTCTTATTTCTTTTATTATCTATGTAATTATTTTAATTTCTTCTATGTAAAGCACTTTGAATTACCACTGTGTATGAAATGTGCTATATAAATAAACTTGCCTTGCCTTGCCTTGCAGTTTTGAACGAATCAAAGATTAAATGAATCACTCATTAGACTTGACGGATTTAGTTTTAGATTGAAAAAGTTGTTGTTCCATTTCAAAGTAGTAAATATTGAAAATGTTATTTTTCAAACATGAATTCGTAATTTTAATTATGCCATTGTAACTGCAGTGTAAATGCATATGCCACCTTTGAGCTGCATTAAACAGTCTGGGTAAATGCATATAAATGCCACTTCTGAGACACTTGTACAGCGCAAACATGGATTATAACAATTTCATTTTATAACAGCAGTTCAATTTAAGTAATTGATTACATTTAAGAATCTTACATAAAGTATGACACATACCTTTCATAAGATTAAAAAACGTTCCCCTTATAAATGTAAAAAACTGCCCTTGGAAGTAAATGTAAGGTAATATTTTTCATTTCTGACACTGCCTTGTGACTGTGTGTTAATGAATCTCCTCAGGCTGATAGAGATGTGAAACCAAGAGCTTCTGCATGTTCATCTGTCGTTACATGAGGAAAGATACTACTGTCTGTGTGTGTGTGTGTGTGTGTGTGTGTGTGTGTGTGTGTGTGTGTGTGTGTGTGTGTGTGTGTGTGTGTGTGTGTGTGTGTGTGTGTGTGTGTGTGTGTTTGTGTGTGTGTGTGTGTGTGTGTGTGTGTGTGTTACCCTGCTGCCGCTGCGGTACACTGGTTGACTGATACTGCAGGTTGTTCTGTTCATAACACCGCTGTCACGATCACCACAGCTGCTTCGAGTCCGGCTGGGCTGTTTGTTACACACACACACACACACACACACACACACACACACACACACAATTTATATAATCCTTAAAGGCCAATTCACACTGTACCGACAGACACCGACCAACGCAGACAATCACAACCAGATTACTGTTCGTCACTTTTCAGACATTCCACAATCCAAAAAACATCTGGAAAGTCAAGTCACCTGTATTTATACAGCGCTTTTTACAATATAGATTGTATCAAAGCAGCTTCACAGTGATAACATTAAAATAATAATACAACAAAGTTTGTTTCTAGAAGAAAATTGCGTCCACCTTGAATATGAAATGTGTCCAACTAAGCAAGCTAAAAGCCAAGGCAACACACTGATTCAACAAAACTCAACAAAGTGTCTGTAGCTGTTGGTCGATGTCTGTGAATTGGACTTAAAACAACACAACATAAATTATTTAGACTTATATTTAGATATATAGAAACTTTTTTATATCTTTGATTCTTTGACCTATATCTTCTATATCTACAACAGTTCTTCTCAATATCCCTCCTCGTCTCCTCGCTCCTCCGTCCTCCATCCTATGATCCGGAAACCGATCGAGCTCAGCCATCTTGAAGGACATCTCAATTCTCTAATTGCACCGTGAGGATCGAGGATCGAGGAGTGAGGATCGAGGAGTGAGGAGTGAGGAGGCGAGGATCGAGGAGTGAGGATCGAGGAGTGAGGATCGAGGAGTGAGGATCGAGGAGTGAAGATCGAGGAGTGAGGATCGAGGAGTGAAGATCGAGGAGTGAGGATCGAGGAGTGAGGAGTGAGGATCGAGGAGTGAAGAGTGAGGAGTGAGGAGTGAGGAGTGAGGAGTGAGGATCGAGGAGTGAGGAGTGAGGATCGAGGAGTGAGGAGTGAGGAGTGAGGATCGAGGAGTGAGGATCGAGGAGTGAGGAGTGAGGAGTGAGGAGTGAGGAGTGAGGAGTGAGGAGTGAGGAGTGAGGAGTGAGGAGTGAGGATCGAGGAGTGAGGATCGAGGAGTGAGGAGTGAGGAGTGAGGAGTGAGGAGTGAGGATCGAGGAGTGAGGATCGAGGAGTGAGGAGTGAGGAGTGAGGAGTGAGGAGTGAGGAGTGAGGAGTGAGGAGTGAGGATCGAGGAGTGAGGATCGAGGAGTGAGGAGTGAGGAGTGAGGAGTGAGGAGTGAGGATCGAGGAGTGAAGAGTGAGGAGTGAGGAGTGAGGATCGAGAAGTGAGGAGTGAGGAGTGAGGAGTGAGGAGTGAGGATCGAGGAGTGAGGATCGAGGAGTGAGGAGTGAGGAGTGAGGAGTGAGGAGTGAGGAGTGAGGAGCGAAGAGTGAGGAGTGAGGATCGAGGAGTGAGGAGCGATCCTCAGGAGTGAGGAGTGAGGAGTGAGGATCGAGGAGTGAGGATCGAGGAGTGAGGATCGAGGAGTGAGGAGTGAGGAGTGAGGAGTGAGGATCGAGGAGTGAGGAGCGAGGAGTGAGGAGTTAGGCTCGAGGAGTGAGGAGCCTAACTTCCTCACATAGGTTCAAGTGAGGAGTGAGGAGCGATCCTCAGGAGTGAGGAGTGAGGAGTGAGGATCGAGGAGTGAGGAGTGAGGAGTGAGGAGTGAGGAGTGAGGAGTGAGGAGTGAGGATCGAGGAGTGAGGATCAAGGAGTGAGGAGTGAGGAGTGAGGAGTGAGGAGTGAGGATCAAGGAGCGAGGATCGAGGAGTGAGGAGTGAGGAGTGAGGAGTGAGGAGTGAGGAGTGAGGATCAAGGAGTGAGGAGTGAGGAGTGAGGAGTGAGGATCAAGGAGTGAGGAGTGAGGAGTGAGGAGTGAGGAGTGAGGATCAAGGAGCGAGGAGTGAGGAGTGAGGAGTGAGGATCAAGGAGCGAGGATCGAGGAGTGAGGAGTGAGGAGTGAGGAGTGAGAAGTGAGAAGTGAGGAGTGAGGAGTGAGGAGTGAGAAGTGAGGAGTGAGGAGTGAGGAGTTAGGATCGAGGAGTGAGGAGTGAGGAGTGAGAAGTGAGGAGTGAGAAGTGAGGAGTGAGGAGTGAGGATCAAGGAGCGAGGATCGAGGAGTGAGGAGTGAGGAGTGAGGAGTGAGGAGTGAGGAGTGAGGAGTGAGGATCAAGGAGTGAGGAGTGAGGAGTGAGGATCAAGGAGCGAGGATCGAGGATCGAGGAGTGAGGATCGAGGAGTGAGGAGTGAGGAGTGAGGAGTGAGGATCGAGGAGTGAGGAGTTAGGATCGAGGAGTGAGGAGTGAGGAGTGAGGAGTGAGGAGTGAGGAGTGAGGATCGAGGAGTGAGGAGCTTCCTGAGAAGTCATAAGCGAGGATACACTGGTGTCCTATGCGGAAGTGTTTTATCGACTAAACGTGACGCATGTATCAATTCTCCTCCCCCTTCACATCAGTCACAATCATTTTAATTTATACTTTACGTTTGCAGTTTATATAAACCACACATCACACATATTTCAACGGGGTATCTTGCTTTATTATTATTTATTATGAATTATTGAAATAACCAAACTTCAACAACGTAAGCGCAGATCCTTTGAGCGCTGCTGCTGATGCTGAGAAGTGACGCTCGAGTGATCAAGTATTCCAATGTAGAAAAAAGCTTTCATTCGATTCCTCCGTCCTCCTTTCCTTTCCTTGCAGCCTTCCCTCGCGTCCTCCAGGGGGCGGAGCTGAGACGCAAGGGAAGGAAGCGGGGAAAGGAAACGAGGATGCACAAATAAGAATTGAGAAGCACCCCAGGGCTGCGTTCCAGTCCACTTGTAGACACGCACTTGCGAACTTCCCTAAGCACTTCCCCTCGGGGGAATCCCTGCCGCCATTTTGAGGTGCGTTCCACTTTGTTGCTGTTAGCAATCTAAGATAAGTGCACACTCTTTTACTCCATATCTTTGTGCATATTGTGTGGTTTGCTTATTAATTCCCAAATGAGCAATCAGCATTTACTCAGTTGTGTTTATGCTGCAAGCTAGCGGTCTGTTGTATGTCATTGCTGTGAGGATATGCTGTCTAAGCTACGGATATGAGAATAGGTTCAAGTGAAATAAGCATTCGGGCTTTCAACGGCATTACCAATGTTTATCTGCATACTCTGTAAATGGTAAATGGACTGCATTTATATAGCGCTTTCACAGACCCAATGGCCACCAAAGCGCTTTACATTTAGCCTCACATTCACCCATTCATACACCGACGGCAGTGTCAGCCATGCAAGGCCATCCAGCTCGTCGGGAGCAGCTGGGGTTAGGTGTCTTGCTCATGGACACCTCGACACTTGGTCCCCCATTTAGCATTTTGTTAGATAATTATATACTTTTTAAATATTGTTTATCCTTATTATTATTTAATGGGGCTATCAGTAAATTAGCGTAATTATAATCAACACCTGCAAGTGTACACTTTGAAGAGTAAAAATGACAGAAGGTTTCGTTAATTCAACTTTATTAAAACTGCATATGCTAATCAAATTGCACTTCCAAAAGTCATACATTTGTGAAAAAAGAAAAAAAAAAGAAATAAACGAATATACAAATTTATTTTAAGTATAATAATTAAAACATAAAAAGCAAAGGCAGATCAGAACATGTAATGAGCAAAACCGGGTTCTGTATGGCAGACAGTAGTCGAGCCGGCAATAAAGGTCGGTAACTGTGGAAACATCCACAAATCCAGAGGAGCATAGAAACGAATGAGACTAAATAGCGGACAAATGAAATGAAAAAAACTAAAACAGTGCGAGCGAGGCTACATTAGTCACATTATAAATAAAAATTGTAGGTTGTGTTTGATAGCTGAGGCTAAATTAAACGCAATACTCGCGTATCTGCTCGATGATGAATGAGAACACAATGAGCCCAACAGGTGGTTGGAATTTAAAAGGCTGATTTTCCCGCTTCAGTGACGAGTGACGAGTACATTATGTAGTCCAGTGGTTGTCCAGACACCCTCGGCACAACCTTCAGCAATGGCCCTGAACGGTGGTTTAATGTCAACATTATGACAACGCTGTAACAACCTTCACCACACAACGTAGTTAAAGCAACCTTTTGGCCATGTTGTTAAAACGTTGTTAGAAGGTCGGGTACGTTGTGCCAACGTTCTGTGTTTGCTGGGTTGTTCAGGAAGTAAAGTGACCTGCGCATGCGTTTTAGCTGATTATTATGTAGTTAAATTAAATACATGTGAGGGATGATAGTGATGATTTACGTTGGATGCGAGCGAGAGTGAGCCTGCAGTGTATTTACTCATTGCGCGTGGAATCAGGGCAACACATTTGGAAATCCACTGTCTCCTCAAAACAGTCCGTTTGCAAGCAGCAGAAGACCACCTTATGCGACACACACACACACAGTAAACCTGTGTTGTTTACTCAACTACGCATAATAGCACCGAATTAATAAAAAACACAAAATGTTGACCCGCGTTCTGTTTTCTATCATGCGCCGTGCACGTCTGCGATGTTGTAATATGCACGCAAACGCACCAGGGTTCGACAGAATCAAGTTGAGTGTGAAACCAGACCAACACTGCGGGGGCGCCGGGAACATTCGCGCTCGGTCTCGGACCGCAGCAAACGAGCCCAGTGTGAAAGCCCGCTCACTTTGTAGAGAGGGACCAAATTTTCTCTGAGTAGAGTTTTTGCTGTGAAGGCTATATGCACATCATACTTAATGTATTAAAAAGTGACAAGACTTATTTGAGTAGCAGAATGAAATCTGATCAACTGTTGAGAGTTTATCAGTCAATTATATATCGCGTATATAGGTACTGTAGTCTATATTTCAGCTGATATTTAGATTTTAATGCCAAAAGCATTTTCAAAAGGTTTTTTCAGTTTTTTGACAGTCCTTAGTTTGATGTGTGGACAGCGTTACCTTAACGGTGTCAAATTTTGAGAGCGAGAGGCCTTCTGGGTAGTGCAGCACAATGCTGGTGTTGAAGGAGTCGTCGCCCGGGTTGTCCAGCGATACGAGGACAGTGAAATGAGCTTGATTCACCACCACTAACGTGTCGTTCCTGAAGAACAAACCAAACGCAGAATCTACATCACATTCTCATGTTTAATTCAAATCAAGAAGAATATAAATATCCAGAAGCATTTACAGACATATTTCACATTAGTATCATGTCTGATGTATCTATCAGGGGTTTCTCACGTAAAACTGAAGTTCAGCTTCAGATCGGACACACAGCTCCGGTTTGAATTACAGTTCCTTTGAAACGCCACCTAATAACATACAAAACAGAAACTTTCATAGAGCTTTTGAAACTTTATACAGTAAAGCTGAAGGACCTGATATTTCTAGACAGAGAGAGACAGGAATTTAACAAGCCTAGAGTGTATACATTGTGATGTCTCACCTCGACATGCTCCTCTGTCCTGCTGTGGATGTCAAGAATAGCCGTGGAGTTTTCAGAAAGCTTCTCGGTTTGTGAGAAATTGATTCGTATCTTCAGTGGAGACACTGTGTCTGCAATGCATCTCTAAAACAAAAACATAATCTGCTGTTAAACCGAAGCTGCCGGGATTGGCTGAAGCTGTGGTAGATGAAGCGTACCGGCATGAAGATGGGGAATCTGGTACAGGAGATCCCAGAATCCAGCAGGACGAACTTCTGCAGAGTCCAGGACGACGGATCACTCTGATCGAAGAATCCTCGATGGACTGTTCTCATCACATCAACATTCAGGTTCAGAGAAATATTCAGGTTCTTCTCGAGAGATCCTGAGAGAGATGAGAGGGTAAGACATGGAGGCCGTGCTCTTCGTGTGACAGAGACTCTGAGATGTCTTTGACGTTACCACTGCTACTGGTCCGCTCGTTCACCGTGAAACACGAAGTGAGATTAAACGCATTAAACGCTTTGTCACCCGGGCATTCAAAGTCGTTCAGACTGATTTCATTGGGACTGAAACTGAGCTGCGCAGATACAGACATCACTGGCCGAGCCCTGAGAAGAGAGAGAAAAGAGTAAATAGCTAATGGTGCCGTGAGACTAACTGGGCTTAGACAAACTTGACCAACTCAAACTGATAGTTAGTTTGCTCAAATCATTGCATTAATTCTCCAAACTAAAGGTTCAGTTACAAACTGGCTCTGTTTGAGTACAGTCACTTTAGTGGCCAGAGTTCATAAATGAGACCTCGTGTTTAGACTGTAAGAGAATCTTTCCATTATTTGTAAATGTGTTGTGAAATGTCCTACTTGAGCAGCACGATCCCTCCTTTAGCTCCGATCACGACATCTGTCAGATTATCATCGCTCATGTCCATCTGACCGGACAGAGACACTCCAAACTGCTGCAGACCGGGCAGAACCGAGCGCGCTGGGATCCGCTGAACACACACACACACACACACAGATCTACTGTGCTAAAGCAGTTCATCATTGTACATGTTTATCCTGCCATGTCTGTCTGTTTATCTGAGAACATTCGGCTCGTCTGGGATTCTGGGTTAAACTGGGCACAGTGTTTGGGATTGAGGGAACTAAAGCAAACTCTCACCTGAGGAGCGTGTTCTGTGTTTATTCCATGTGTCCGGTTGCCCAGGTAGATGTAGACGACTCCCTCCCCTTCGTTCTCAAGCGGCGCCCCGACTGCCACGTCTGACAAGCCGTCCCCATTCAGGTCCTTTAGTGAAGCCAGAGATGCAGCAAATCTGCCGGTGTTTGACTCGTTCAGTGTCTTCTGAAAATACTACAGAGAAAGAGAACAGAATCTTTATTCGTTTGCACATGACCAGCGCCAAACCAATGTATTTCCATGACTTTAATGCGGAAGTCCGTCACCGGGAACCTATGACAATGGCAATCCCCTCGGAGCAGGATTGGACTCCGTTCCTGGAGGGCCACTATCCACCGCTCCAACCCTAATCAAACACACCTGAACCAGCTCATCAATGTCTTCAGGATTTCTAGAACGCTACCGGCAGGAGAGTTTTTATCAGGGTTGGAGCTAAACTCTGCAGGACAGTTTCCCTCCAGGACCGAAGTTGCCCATCGCTGCACTGGTGATGACTAGCAACCTTCCAGTCACAGGCCCTGAACATTAACCACATGTGTTTCTGTACTTATAAATGGAGAATGTTGTGAATCTGTGCATACCTCCTCTGATAAAGCGTAGACGTACAGCCTCCCTTCTGCCCTCGGCTGAGATTGGTGAAATAACGGAGCTCCGACCAGAAGGAAATCTGAGTCTCCATCCGAGTCCACATCCAACAGACTCAGAGACGCACCAAAATACGAGCCAATCTGATGCCAAAAATTTATCAAAATGAATGGAACTGCATTCTAGCATATGATCTTTATACCCTATAAAGGTATATATGAAATATGAAGTATGAAAACAACATGTTCCACTAACACTTCAAGTCACACAATACTTCCTGCCTTCATGTTGAACACTAGAAACTGAAGCGGTCTATGCAGAAATGATTTGACTCTTTTCCCTGTTTTAGGGAAAAGTGGCAGGACAAGCATCAGTCAGTGAAAAGGACAAGAGCGCGCAAGTGTTTTTTCTTAATATTTAGTTCTCTTGTTGTTCGGTGTATTATTTTACAGAAAGTAGGGCTATTTTCGATTCTTTGGTTATTTGTACATTTTTACCTTCAAACAAATCTGTATTTTAATTAGACGTGTTCCTACTTTAAATAACAGCCGCGTCTGAGAAGTATTGCAGTTTAAATTTTATAGCACTTAAGTGTAGCTGTCCAACAGGCAGTTTGGTTTTCTCCCATTTTCGGATTATTTGCTTTGCCTGTGTTAATTGCTTGGAGAGGCAGCTGTCCTCACTCAGGCGTTTGAAAGCACTATATTTCTGTAGTGTGCGCGCTGTCGCGGAAGCGTCAGCGGAAGCGTTCAGCTCTCCTCGTGTGAAGACCAACTCGGGTAAAGACCATCGACTCTACCTGCGCGACTCCACCGAGCAAGGACACCTAAAAGGCACTTAAGTATCCTCTTCTCCCTCTTCCTTTCACACTGGTATAGTATTTCCCTACTAAATATGTGCTTTCAATATATTCCTGTTGTCTCTCAACGACGCTCTCTCATCACGCACAGAAGGCAGTGCAATACTGCTAATCTGCGTCCCATTCTCTCATCCTCTCACACACCTCTCTCTCTTTCTGTGGGTCTATGGAATTGTCAGTCAGCAGTCAAGTCAAGTCAAGTCATCTTCATTTATATAGCGCTTTTAACAATGTAGATTGTTTCAAAGCTTTTTAACAGAGATAAACGTATAATTTAAGGTAACAGATTGTTTTGGCTTTATAGTGGTTCTTGAATAATGTTATTTTCCAGCTAAAGTTAGTTTTGATTGATTCACTTCCGTCGAAAGGATAATTAGTTATTAAATTAGGGGCCGCTAAGACGACACCGTTCTCTCTACACAGACTTTAAACGCGAACCTGTGAGCAGTCAACAAAGCTGATTTCATTCCAGCCTTTGCATCTCATTCTACTCTTAATATTTTAGGCTTGACTGAGACCTGGATTCGTCCAGAAGACTCAGCAACCCCTGCTGCTCTCTCAAACAACTTATCTTTCTCTCACACTCCTCGCCAGTCTGGGAGGGGTGGGGGCACAGGTCTTCTCATTTCTAACAATTGGAAATACTCAACCCTCTCCTCTCTATGCAATAACTACTCGTTTGAATATCATGCTATTACACTTACAACTCCCATTAAGATCCATATTGTAGTCATATATCGCCCCCCAGGTTAAAGGGATACTCCACTTTTTTTGGAAATAGGCTCATTTTACAACTCCCCCAGAGTTAAACAGTTGAGTTTTACCGTTTTCGAATCCATTCAGCCGAACTTCGGTTCTGACGGTACCGGTTTTAGCATAGATCATTGATTCTGATGGGTCCAGTAGCATTTCTTTCAAAATGACCAACGAGTTTCAATATTTTTCCTATTTAAAACTTGACTCTTCTGTAGTTAAACCGTGTACTAAGATCGACGGAAAATGAAAAGTTTCGATTTTCCAAGCCTATATGTCTAGGAACTACTCTCATTCCGGCGTAAGAATCAAGGAACTGTGCGGCCGTACCATGGGTGCAGCGGCGTAATGATATGACGAAGCACTTGCCATCAACAAACCAACGTGACAACCTGCTTGCACAGGGAGCGTGCCTTGTAGCATGGAGACATTTGTGAGTTGTAGAATATACCCTCGACTATCACAGCACAATACTACACAGTATTGTATGAATTCAGGTGCAGATTCTGTGAAGACCTCTCGGCGTGGGGATAACAGCAGGTAAGCCAGATAACTTCTGGAATGTTGAAGCAACACAGTCTCAGTTCGTTAATCCTTATCTTCTTTCTATCAGATGTGATCGGAGTCAATCGGTTCTGCTGAGAATAAGGAAACTCAGGAGAACGCTGGATCATAGAGATCAGATCTGGAGGCAGCAGCACAAAGTCACAAAGGTTAGTGTTTCTCAAGAGGGTGGTATACGTTACATCTAGGAAGCGATAGTTCAGGATACAACAGAATCAGGTCAGTTCCTGTTGGAGGCTGAACGTGACATAACCCCCCCCCCCCCCTCTCTCCCGCCAGGCGCGACTAGCGCCGTACAAATATATCAACAAATGGGGTGGAAGGGTGGGAATCCTGGACTCCAGGACGGTCCAGACGGAGCAGGCTGGTCAGGGGACCATGGCAGAACCGACCCTTTGGGCAGCCATGGCGGAGATGACCCTTCGGGTGGCCATGGCGGTGATTACCCTTCGGGTGGCCTTGGCGGAGACGACCCTTTGGGCGGCCATGGCGGAGACGACCCTTCGGGTGGCCATGGTGGAGATGTTTTTTCAGGTGGCCATGGCGGTACTGGGAACCTCGCCGGAGAGTCCTCCGCAGTCCCCCAAGCAGGTATACTGAACATCTTAATGGGACAGGAAAGGGGGGTTACGGCAGCAAAGAGGGTCTTGGGCTGGGCACGACCAGTGGTGAAAAGGGCTTTGAGTTAAGCGGGACCAGCGGTGAAAGAAACTATGGGCTGGACAGAACTGGCGCAGGATCAGCGGGCTCTGGACCTGGCGCAGGATCAGCGGGCTCTGGACCTGGCACAGGATCAGCGGGATCTGGCGCAGGATCATCGGGCTCTGGCGCAGGATCAGCGGGCTCTGGCTCTTGCTCGAAGACTGGCTCTGGCTCTGGCTCTTGCTCTGGCTCTTGCTCGAAGACTGGCTCTGGCTCTTGTTCGAAGACCGACTCTGGCTCTTCCTCGAAGACTGGCTCTTGCTCGAAGACTGGCTCTGGCTCTTGCTCAACATGGCAGGCGACAACTGGACTCGGAACTGGACTCGGAACTGGACTCGGAACTGGACTCGGAACTGGTTCTGGCTCATCTGCACCGACGACTAGCTCTGGGGACATGACGTTCTCAGGCTCGGCGGGCAAGACGCTCTCAGTCTCAGGCTCGGTGGGCACGACGCTCTTAGTCCCAGGCTCAGGCTCAGCAGGCATGACGCTCTCAGTCACAGGCTCGGCTGGACTGGCGTGAAGTGCAGGCTCGGCTGGACTGAGGGTGGAAACATGTGGCTCAGGAGAGGATGGAGATGAGGTAGCCGACAGTGAGGCATGTGCGGCCCAGACACACATAATAGCAGCAACATAAAGGGAAAGGGTAGTCTCTTCAACCTCTACAGAACAGACATGAAGAGCAGACTGTTCTGGGGTGGCCTCCAGAATTTGGGGAATGCAGGAAGTCTTCTTCCTCCTCCGTTTACGAGAGCGAGGGGGCGCTGCAGCGAATGATGGCTCTGGGTCGGCAGGATCGACGTGAAGCTCTGGCTTGACTGGGCAGACAATTGGTTCGGTGGGTTTGGTGGAGCGTGGAGCATACCTGCGAGCTCCCCGGACAGTCATCAAAGCCGGGTCAAATAATTTAGACGTCAGGTCGGCACTATTGGAAACCAGTTTTCGGGCTCTGGGCCAGACAATCCCCGTGTCTGGTCCAGGACGAACACGGAGTTCCTGCTCCGTGAGTTTGACTGGGCTGTTGAGGTGAGGATCAGGTTGGGCGCGAAGATCAGGCTGAACGCGAAGATCTGGCTGGATGTCTCCCACAGCGTGTGGTCAATGAGGTTGATGAGAGGTAGGTTGAGATCATCCAACAGCAGTATCTGGGCGAGTGGATCGTCTAACCCGCTCCAGAACTGCTGTTGAAGGAAGTCCTCATCCCAGCTCCCATCCTGGTAAAGGTGCAGGTAAACTTCAGCAAATTCCTCCAGAGTACTACCATTCTGGTCGAACATAGTGGATTCCTTGGGGTTCGCGGAAGCGCTGTCTGCAGGCTGTGTAGGATCCATACCAGTATACGGTCAAGCCTTCTGTCAGGATTCAGGCACGGGAATCGAGGTAAGTGGATTTCAAACACAGCTTTATTTACAAGTGACAAAAGTGCAAGGTGAGTATTGTGTGAATTCAGGTGCAGATTCTGTGAAGACCTCTCGGCGTGGGGATAACAGCAGGTAAGCCAGATAACTTCTGGAATGTTGAAGCAACACAGTCTCAGTTCGTTAATCCTTATCTTCTTTCTATCAGATGTGATCGGAGTCACTCGGTTCTGCTGAGAATAAGGAAACTCAGGAGAACGCTGGATCATAGAGATCAGATCTGGAGACAGCAGCACAAAGTCACAAAAATTAGTGTTTCTCAAGACAGTGGTATAAGTTACATCTAGGAAGCGATGGTTCAGGATACAACAGAATCAGGTCAGTTCCTGTTGGAGGCTTGACCAGGACTGAAATCACAGTGAGTGTTTTATTAGTTGGCTGATGAGGTAATTGATGATGAACAGGTGTGAGTGATTAATATTCTGGAGAGAGTGATTGCAGGTGCGCCAAAGATAATTCTGGGGAGTGTAGTGCAGAGACAGACGGTTGAACGTGACACTTGTAGGGTGTTTATAAGCGGTTTCTAGGGAATTCCTAGAGCGTTGTAACGGTGTTTCTATGTGGTTGCTTTGCAGTTGCTAGGGGGTGGTTACTAGGGTGTTGCTAGAAAAGTACTTAGTGGTTGGTAGATGGTCGTTGAGGTTTTTGGGATTGTGTTAATGGTTTTGCATCGAATGTGTTTTAAGTGGTTGTTTCATCCATAGGATTTGTAAAGCTCTGCTCTTGCTGATGGCGAGTGTTAATATCGTGTCAGAGGGCTTTTCTTTCACTAACTTGTTCTCCGGTGATGTTCCTCGTCACTGTCCATGTGCTTTCATTCTTGGTGAAGAGGGTCACCAGACCCTTGTGTTCGGCCCGCGGAGCCCCAGAGAACAGAAGAGAGACGCCGCCTCTCATTCCCAGAACAGTAGAGTAACCTGAACATCATCAGCATCATTACAACATGCACAGACACATCAGACAAGGAACAACCAACAGCTTCAACATACCCATGTACGAGTCTTTACTGACAGATGGATCCTTAATCTCAGTCTCTTTAAATCCAGATCCTGATCCTGTTACTTCATACAGAGATCCACGCCAGTCATTAGATCCAACCGAACCCACAATCGCAGAGTCCTGAAACAAACACAGCCGTCTCCGCTACAGTCTCAGCATATTACCTACAATTATCACCAGAGACTCTTAAAAACGGCTCTTGACATCTGAGTGGTTAGTGGCATTGAGTCATTGAAAGATGTCCAGAGTTTTTGTTTTTTATGTTTAGCAGCATATAAAGCCTAGATTTTACATCAAGTGGGAAACCCAGTATTGATGAATGGAAAATAACATTATTCAAGAACCGCTATAAAGCCAAAACAATCTCTGTTTATCTCTGTAAAGCTGCTTTGAAACAATCTACATAATATATAAATGAAGATGACTTGACTTGACTTAATGTGTTGTAAATTTGTATTTCTATTATATATGATATATCTGACCTTGTGGTAGAGGACACTGAATCCACTCTGCGATAACTCTTTCTGTCTGTCTTTGCTGTGTGTGTCCTTTGACCCTGAAAACACAGAAGGAAAACTCTTAAAATCATCAGTGGATTCTTCATTAGCTGCTTTTATTTAAAAATAATACAGTATGTCCATTTTCTTTACGCTTGCATTTTACCTTCAATGTTGTAGATCTTTTTTTGTAGGTTGTCAAGAAGTCCTTCGAGTCCATTGTAGTCTTCAATGTAGAAGGTGTTGTTTGGTTTTGGTTCTGAAGCCAGCTGTCTGAGTGTGGTTAAGTTAACACGTCCCACCTGACAAACAAACGTCATTAAGTCTGACTGTGCAAAAACACTTTTTATAACATATGAATTGAAACAGCCCAATATGTAAAACATCATTTATTGAACTTGGATGTTTGTTCTTGAAAAATGGTAACACACTGTGATAAACCTGTAATAGATTAGTGCTTGTAGCACTTGTAATGTAAAGCTGAAGTGTGTCATTTCTGCACAACTAGAGACACCAAATTACACACATAATGACTGTTTCCGGACAGGTTTCTTGAACACTATCTTAGTTTGCCATTGGTCAGTCAATCAAATATTCCCGCCCCAAACTCACGTGTTTGTTTGACAACTTCACATGTCCGGCAGCTCAAACAAACCACAACCCTTAGGAATCAAACTACCAGTGACTGACTTACAATGACTCTGAACATGAAACTGACACACCACAAACTCTAAATGACATGCTTGAGCTTTAAAGAAACTCGCCCCAATGATGTAGCGGAGGATATTCAGCTCATCGCATCTGTTGAGGATAGATGTATCATTCGGTTCGCTGGGTTCTCCATCTGTGATGATCACCAGGGCTTTCTGAGCGCTGAGATCGGCTCCAGATGACGTGCTATTCAGGAGATTATTTCTGGTGATGTAATAAATCATAAATAATGACATAAAAACATTTGATCAGTCTCAACATGCCTCTTTTGTTTCTACACCAATCAAGATCAAGAGGGGATCGAGCTTTCTCAGTCGCAACCCCAAGACTGTGGAATGAATTGCCTCTTCATGTGAGATTGGCCCCCAGCCTTCCGGTTTTTAAAACACACTTAAAACACATTTTTATTCTTTGGCTTTTAATCCGGCATGAGAATTGTTGTAATTGTCTGGTGTTGTATCATGTCTATTTACTGTTTCATGGCAATGTAACACACTTTGGTCAACATGGTTGTTTTAAAATGTGCTTAAGAAATAAAGTATGTATTGTATTGTATTGTATTGTACACCAATGTGAATTAAACACAGAACTCGGCAACTCTAGTCATTTCTTGGCTGATTTTCACTTTTGTTGTGGCATGTTTTCCCCATGAGCTCCCCGTACAGCTGTGGGACGTATATTTCACAACACTGTCGTAAAAAACTCACTTGCGGCGTCCTCCTCCCCCTTTCTCCCGCTGCTCATGTGCATTTGTTATGATCGGAGCAAGCCGATTTACCCGGTGGGTAATACATCAGACACATTATCATAGAACAGTGACATGTGTATTTTGTATTCTGTTATCAACCATAAAGCAGTTCATGTTTCTCGCTCGTTCCCTTCCAATTTCTATCTTGCCGGGACGGTAGTCCCCAAGTTGCAAGGTTGGTTTTCCGCCTGGGAGCGCTGGGGGGAGCGGGGAAAGTCACCAATATCACCAGAACAGGTTGTTTAACTTCTAGACAGTTTTATTAAGTTAAAAAGTTGCCAAGTTCTCCTTTAACTTCTAATTTATGCAACAACAAAAGTCCAACTCCAGTGTGTTTAACAGAAAGAGCCATCTTTGATTTTATATTATGTGAATTTCAAGACTTTTTCTCTAAAAGTATAAATTCAGTGAACAATTATAAACATATGAAGGTTTCACTCACAAGACATAGTTGATTGCTCTGTATGTGTTTGTGAGAGCTTTCATGTGTGCCTCTTTCATGAGTTTGCCTTCAGCGGAGCCGTTCTGATAGTCGTTGAAGTCAAACACAGTTCTGGGAACTGTTGCAAACTGGACAGCAGCAAACTGACACACAGAAAGACAAACAACAAGCACACGTGCCGTAACAGCATTAGCAAACTATAGACAATTACATGTCAATATTTCCACGTTAATAGTGGTGGATTGATTTACTTTTATGGATGAGTTTGAAAGTTTTTTCATAACATCTATAATGAATTTTTTGTTCTTTTCAAACTCTGGTAATTTCATACTGCTGGATCCGTCAAAGAGAAACACCAGATTGACTTCTCTCTTCGTGCATTCTGCAGAAATAACACAAGATATGGAAACATCTGTTACGACAACTTCTTTTAGCAATCAAACCATAAATTATTGACAAGATGGCCAATAAATTAATATATTTCCCAAGTATTTACATAATGTCTTTAATCATGTCTTTAGTGTTTAATTGAGTTGTCAATAATCATCACACCAACTGAACTGTTACTAAGAACCCAACACATGGTTTACAGTATTAAAGACTGAAATAGTTCAACTGCATTCAGTGCTAAACGTGTCGTGATCCGCTGGTTTCTGTGTCAGACTCGTCAGACCTTGGTAAGCGGCGGTGAAGTTTGAGACGGCCTGTAAACTGCTGTTGAACTGGTAGCAGACGCCGTTCAGATACGAGTTTCCGTCACACTCAAGAGGAAGATACGGACTGCAGCTCTGAGAAAGAGACACAATATCTCAAACATCAGGAGGATCAAATCACACAAAAGATAATCTAGACCTATCCACATTTTAATATGAACATTAACAATTAAAAGAATTGTCCAAAAATTATAATTCTGTCATCATTTACTCTCTTGCTGTGTGATAATCCAACAAACGAGATGCGTGATGCAGAATGAATGAATAGATGCTTTTAATGAACACCAAGGGCCCTATCTTGCACCCAGCGCAATTGACTTTGAACACCGACGCATGTATCATTCCTATTTTTCAGCAGCGCATAGCGGACTTTTCCCTCCACAGACGCATGTTGTTAAATTAGGGAATGAACTTGCGCTCGCAGGGGTGGTTCGGCGAAAAGAGGAGGTGTGTTCCGGCGCTTGTATATAATTGTAGCGTGTTAACGCGCATACACTTTGATTCTCTAATATAAACAGACGCAGCAGTTTTCATTTTTGCAAATCATACATTATTACAAGGAAAAATATTAACACAAGAGGGAAATCATTGTTGTGTCTGTGAAGATGTGAAAAAAATCTATCTAGATTAGGCTACACATTTACCCAAATTATACGCCTGTTTAACCGAAGCTGATTTGTGTGGTTTTCTCCCATCATCCCCAATGTCACTTCTCTGTGTTTTACGGCCCTGACGAGAACGTCAGTTTCCTCGGCTGTGAATCGCTCCTGGCGTGCGCTGGCAAATCCGCCGTTATAATAGCGATCCGCCATGGAACAAGTGCTCCTGCTCTTAAAGGGAATGTGAGAGGACGCTCTGATTGGTTTATTTCACATACGCCCAAACCACACCTATGAGTAATGAAGCTACTTCAGACCAACCCCTTTTTAGATTTGCGCCGGGCGCAAGAGGCATAAATCCCGCTGGGAAAATAGCAACAGCGCCGGGATCCGCCCACAAAGTTACTTGCGCTTTGCACTTTGACACTTGCGTTTCAGATCGTTAAAATAGGGCCCCAAGAGATAAACGTACACCACACAACTAACATAACGTAAACACGAGACAATCAACTGAAGAAACTAAGAGCTTATATTCACAGATGATGATACCTAAAGAACAGCTATGATCAGAAACTAAACAAGACAGAGAAACTAAACATGACCGTGACATAACTCCCCCAAACCCCTGAAGGGAGACAGCAGAGACCAGGCCAAGGAACTGGATGGACTTCTACCAGGACTATCTCAACGGGACCTTCCTGGTTAAATTTAATCTTGGGGTTGGACGAAGAAGACATGATGCTGGATGATGGAGACGACTTGGAGCTGGGCTAAACTAGTGATGATTGAGATGACTTTGAGCTGGGCTAAACTAGCGATGATTGAGATGACTTGGAGCTGGGCTAAACTAGCGATGACTGAGATGACTTGGAGCTGGGCTAAACTAGTGATGATTGAGATGACTTTGAGCTGGGCTAAACTAGCGATGATTGAGACGACTTGGAGCTGGGCTAACTAGCGATGACTGAGACGACTTGGAGCTGGGCTAAACTAGTGATGATTGAGATGACTTTGAGCTGGGCTAAACTAGCGATGATTGAGACGACTTGGAGCTGGGCTAACTAGCGATGACTGAGACGACTTGGAGCTGGGTTAAACTAGCGATGATTGAGATGACTTTGAGCTGGGCTAAACTAGCGATGATTGAGACGACTTGGAGCTGGGCTAAACTAGCGATGATTGAGATGACTTGGAGCTGGGCTAAACTAGCGATGATTGAGATGACTTGGAGATGGGCTAAACTAGCGATGATTGAGACGACTTGGAGCTGTGCTAAACTAGTGTAGGAAGGCGTCCAGGAGGCATCCGAACAGATGCCCGAGCCACCTCAGCTGACTCCTCTCGATGTGGAGCGGTCAGCCCTTAGCAGAGGACCCCGGACCCCATACTCCCAGAGCACCCTCCACAGGCCGCCACGAGGGACACAGTCGAATGCCTTCTCCAAATCCACAAAGCACATGTGGATTGGTTGGGCAAACTCCCATGAAGGGTATAGAGCTGGTCCAGTGTTCCATGACCGGGACGAAAACCACACTGTTCCTCCTGAATCCCTGGCAAAGACTTTCCCGGGGAGGCTGAGAAGTGAGATCCCCCTGTAGTTGGAACACACCCTCCGGAACCCCTAACCTAACCCTAACCCTTTCCATAGTATTTAATTTTCTCCATAGGTAAATTTACTAACCCCTTCTCGCCACTGGCATATATATGAAGGATGATAATCAAAGAAAAGAGAACAGATGAGAAATAATTACAAACCATGACAACTAATGAATAACTCGAAAAATACAGACAATGAAACCTATGAAAATAAACTACACAAGACAGAGAAACTAAACATGACCATGACACCCTCATGTTGTTTTAAACTTTAAACTTTCAAACTTCAAAAACAAAGATAAAGCACCATAAAAGTAAAATTGTGTGATGTTTGTGTGAGGAGCAGACTGAAGTTGTGTGTTCATTCAGTCATGAACTTTTTGAAGCATAATAACTCACTTTCGGTGCTGTTTGTTTTTGTTTACATGTTTGATTGTTAATGTCGCGTTTAGCTGTGCGAATCTACCATCAAGATCTCTTGATCATAGGACTACAATCTGAACAGACTATTGTGACTATAGACTATACTGAATTTGTGGACTCGCACAGTATACCGGTGGAGATAGCCAGGATATCAGGCTCTCCGTGGGTTGTTGTCGACTCCAGCCTACTTGCGAGAATAACCCTCTGGGGATGGCAAACGCGTCGGCGCGTTTTGCTCGCTTTTTTTGACATAAATAGACTTAAAATATTTCGCAATTTTTGGTCATACAGACTTAAGAAATATGAAAAAATAAGCTGTTAAATGTCTACTTTTTTATGTGTCCACTTACAATCGAAATAAAACATTGTGCTTTTGTAAAACAAAGAAAATAAACAGGGTGTGCTTTCTGCCTCTCCGTCTCCGTCTCCCCTAACTCAGCGAATACTATTTACCCAGGCATGAGCAATATATCTTTATAATCATTCAAGTGTGTACTTTTAAATTATCTAATTCAAAACTAAAACAAATATTCTCTGTTTATGTAATTATATAAAAAGAGTGAGTTCTCATTTCAGCTCATTATAGCTCTTTGTCTTTTAATGTGACCACGCCCACGGAGAGCGCGCGCTATTCAAATGCAAATGATCTGAGGCAATACATGCAAACATGCAAACCGGCCACATCAGCTCGATAAACACATCAAGTTTAATCAGATGAATGTACTGTGTGTCATCTTGCGAGGAATAATCCTGGGAAACTTACCTCAGAAGTGCTGGTTTCACTTCGAGGAGCAATGGATCCAGTTGAGGATTAGTAGTACGTTGTTTACTCTTATACGCTTTGTTGTAATCGCGATATGGAATATTATCTGTAAACCGCAAAAAGACTGTTTATGAATCGCGTTTCTGTGTGTGATGAATGAACGGCATATATGCACGCTGTTGTGACTAGTTTTGGATAGACTATAAAGTTGTTACTGTAAAATAGACATCAAATAAGCTTTTGTTAGCCAGTTTCTGCTCATATGTTAAATATATAGTATGTTTTGTCAAAAATAAACTCATAAACTATAGATGTTATAGTGTTTGTTCCAATGTAACGTGTAACGTTAGGCTATATCAAACTAATGAATCCTTAACTTTGAAGTATGTATGATACTAAAAAAAAAAAAAAAGATTACACTTGAAATATTGTTAATATTGTAATTGTTGTTGATTTACATGTGAACACTTTTTAATAAAATAGCAAAAAATATATTTACAAGGTAGATGTGAATGTAGGTGAATATAAGCCTTCTCATTAAATTATTTATTATTGTTTTTTATTAGTGACACATTTTGGGCAGAGGATGTATTCCAAAAAATTCTGAAAATACAGTATGAGAATTAACTGGACAATTACTAGAAATGTTTACCTTGGATATTATACAATTTGCATGTATAAAAATTTTTTTTTTTTTAAAAGCAAAGTTTCCAAATCTAACTTTGAACCAATTCTGTAGAATGGCTCATATAGCCTATTTGAACAGGATTGGTTTCCAGGTATGACTATGTACTAAAAATGTGCTTTTGACTTTAATTTATATTTGGATTATATATATATATATTTATTTATTTTGTCCTTACATTCTTTCTTGTGTGACACACCTGAATGAAAGGCTCATTATGCGGGGCATTATGCGGGGTCATTATGCGGGCTCATTATGCGGGGGCCATTAAGCGGGCCATTGTCTTCTCAGGTGTGAACCACTTACTATACATGATGGTGTTGGATCGTCCACGCCCCTGCGCATATTGCCTTCCCAAACATAAAGTGTTTTACAAAATGTAAATCAATGTATTGTTTTATGTGAATGATTAGACAGGATGATTTTCAGATCATTTTGAAGGAAAAACTCTAGGCGACAAAATCCATTACTCAAAAGTATTGTGAACACATGTAGTATTGTGTTTTGTGGCGTTATTTCAGACACTTTAATTTTTTGTTTTTTGAATAACCATGCATAAACATTATTCTCTCAAAAATACAAACATGTACATGCATGTTGCTCACATATTATGGTAGCCTTGTTTATGATACATATAGTGTAATTATATGTATATAATTACACTAGGAACACTTTCAGGACAAAGCGTCAGTCTGCGAGAAGGACAGGAGCGCGCGCAAGTGGTTTTTTCATAATATTCAGTTCTCTTGTTGTTCAGTGTATTATTTTCCAGAAAGTAGGGCTATTTTCGATTCTGTGGTTATTTGTACATTTTTACCTTCAAGCAAATCTGTATTTGGAATTGACGCGTGACTACTTTAAATAACAGCCGCGCACATCTGAAGAGTATTGCAGTTTAAATTTTATAGCACTTAAGTGTAGCTGTCCAACAGGCAGTTTCGATTTCTCCCATTTTCGGATTATTTGATTTGCCTGTGTTAATTGCTTCAAGACACAGCTGTCCTCACTCAGGGGTTTGAAAGCACTATATTTCTGTGGTGTGCGCGCTGCCGCGGAAGCGTCAGCGGAAGCGTTCAGCTCTCCTCGTGTGAAGACCGACTCGGGTAAAGACCATCGACTCTACCTGCGCGACTCCACCGAGCAAGGACACAGACAAGGCACTTAAGTATCCTATTCTCCCTCTTCCTTTCACACTGGTATAGTATTTCCCTACTAATTATGTGTTTTCAATACATTCCTGTAGTCTCTCGACGACGCTCTCCCATCACGCACAGAAGGCAGCGCAATACTGCTAATCTGCGTCACATCCTCTCATCCTCACACACACCTCTCTCTCTTTCTGTGGGTCTATGGAATTGTCAGTCAGCGGTCAACAAAGCTGACTTCATTCCAGCCTTTGCATCTCATTCTAATCTTAATATTTTAGGCTTGACTGAGACCTGGATTCGTCCAGAAGACTCAGCAACCCCTGCTGCTCTCTCTAACAACTTCTCCTTCTCTCACACTCCTCGCCCGTCTGGGAGGGGTGGGGGCACAGGTCTTCTCATCTCTAACAACTTTAAATACTCAACCCTCTCCTCTCTCTGCAATAACTACTCGTTTGAATATCATGCTATTACACTTACAACTCCCATTAAGATCCATATTGTCGTCATATATCGTCCCCCAGGTCAACTGGGAAGCTTTGTAGAAGAGTTGGATGTGCTGCTGTCTTCTTTCCCTGAGGATGGCACCCCACTTGTAGTCTTCGGTGATTTCAACATTCATCTAGAGAAGCCGAATGCAACAGACTTCATCTCTCTCCTAGCCTCATTCGATCTCAAACGGCTCATCACCACAGGTACTCACAAATCAGGCAACCAACTGGACCTGGTTTACACACGCAACTGCATCACGGACAACATTTTGGTGAAACCTCTCCATGTTTCTGATCATTTCCTCATTACTTTCAATCTACAACTCACTACCCATGCTCCACCAACCCCCCTGCCAGTTACTTTCAGACGAAACCTGCGCTCACTCTCTCCCTCCCATCTCTCCTCTGCTGTGTCATCTTCTCTCCCCTCACACTCACAATTCTCATCTCTGGATGTTAATACCGCAACAGATACTTTATGCTCCACTCTAACTTCTTCTTTAGACAATATCTGCCCTATCTCCTCCAGGCCAGCACGCACTACTCCCTCTAACCCCTGGTTATCTGAGGTTCTTCGTGAACACCGGACCAAACTCAGGGCAACAGAGAGGAAATGGCGCAAATCAAAAGACACAACTGACCTTAGTATGTATCAATCTCTGCTCTCTTCCTTTTCTGCTGATGTTCATGCTGCAAAATCTTCTTATTTCCACAACAAGATCAACAGCACTGCTAACACACGAACTCTTTTCAAGACATTCAACTCTCTACTCTGTCCACCTCCACCACCACCCACCTCCTCTTTAACTGCGGATGATTTTGCTAACTTCTTCACCAACAAAACAACAACTGTCAGCAGTCAGTTCTCAGCTCCACACACACAGGAACCCAGTCCAACCCCTCCCACTCCGAAACACCTTCTCTCCTCATTCTCTCCACTATCCGAGGAAGAGGTATCTAAACTTCTCCTCTCCAGTCATCCCACCACCTGCCCTCTAGATCCCATCCCCTCACACCTTCTACAAGCCATCTCTCCCACACTTCTACCAGCACTCACACACATCATCAAATCATCCCTCCACACTGGCACTTTTCCTAAAGCATTCAAGCAGGCTCGGGTAACTCCACTGCTTAAGAAACCCACATTAAACACATCACTCTTAGAAAATTATAGACCTGTCTCTCTCTTACCATTCATTGCGAAAACACTTGAACGAGTTGCCTTCAACCAAGTATCATCTTTCCTCTCTCTGACCAACCAACTAGATGTAAACCAATCTGGCTTCAAGAAAGGGCATTCAACCGAGACTGCATTGCTGTCAGTCACAGAAGCCCTACGGATCGCAAAAGCTGCCTCCAAATCATCAGTTCTCATTCTCCTGGATCTGTCTGCTGCCTTCGACACTGTGAATCATCAGATCCTCCTGTCCACCCTCTCATCACTGGGCATCACAGGAACTCCTCTCCACTGGTTTGAGTCCTATCTCACAGGAAGGTCCTTCAGGGTCGCATGGAGAGGTGAGGTATCCAAAGCACATCAACTGACTACAGGGGTTCCTCAGGGTTCAGTTCTTGGACCGCTCCTCTTCTCCATTTACACCACATCACTGGGACCCATCATACAGGCACATGGCTTCTCTTACCACTGCTATGCTGATGACACCCAGCTCTACCTCTCATTTCAACCTGATGATCCCACAGTAGCTGCACGTATCTCAAGCTGCCTGGCGGACATCTCGGCATGGATGAAGGAACATCACCTGCAACTCAACCTGGCAAAGACTGAGCTTCTCGTCCTCCCTGCCAATTCGTCTCTACAGCACGACTTCACTATCCAGCTAGATTCAACTTTAATCACCCCATCAAGGTCGGTCAGAAACCTTGGAGTAACACTTGATGAGCATCTGACCTTCACAGACCACATCACAAAGACAGCTCGATCATGCAGGTTTGCACTGCACAACATCAGGAAGATCAGGCCCTTCCTAACTGAGCAGGCAACACAACTTCTCGCCCAGGCCTTGGTGATCTCTAGACTTGATTACTGCAATGCTCTTCTGGCCGGTCTTCCATCATGTGCAACTAAACCTCTACAAATGATCCAGAATGCTGCAGCCTGTCTTGTCTTCAACGAGCCGAAAAGGGCCCACGTCACTCCTGTTTATCTCTCTGCACTGGCTACCACTCGCTGCTCGCATCAAGTTCAAGGCATTGACACTTGCTTACAGAACGACCACAGGCTCAGCTCCCTCGTACTTTCACTCGCTCCTACGAGTCTACATCCCTACCAGAAGCCTGCGATCGGTCAATGAGCGACGGCTCGTGGTACCATCACAGAGAGCTACAAAATCACTCTCCAGAACATTCTCATTCACGGTTCCATGCTGGTGGAATGATCTCCCTACCCTCGTCCGGAATGCAGAATCCCTGACTACATTCAAAAGACAACTGAAAACTCATCTCTTCCGTGAGCACTTGACATAAAAAAAAAAAAAAAAAAAAATTTTATCCTCCCTTGTTTGGCTTTTGCTACTCTGAGAAATGCCTGAACTTTGTATTTTTAGCACTTCTTGCGTTATTTTTGCCTCTTCACGATGACTCGCTTGCTGTAGTCCTCAGTTGTAAGTCGCTTTGGATAAAAGCGTCTGCTAAATGACTAAATGTAAATGTAAATGTAATTACACCTTTGCCATTAATATGTTTATAAGCAACTGAAAAAAGCACAAATGTCAGGGCATGTCAGAACATCTCAAGACCCCAAAAACACCTTAGACCCCAGAGGGTTAAGGAAACACCCGCACAAACCACCACTACCCAGCATTTTTCTTTCTATGCCAGATTTATCAACAATAAGATGGACGAGTTGAATCTATAGATCTCTGCGAATAAACTTGTAAAGGACTATTGAATTTGATATTAACTGAGACGTGTCTTCACCCACATATCCCAGATGTAGCCATTGAGCTAGCGGACCGCACCGTATTTCGAAGGGGGACTATGCATTTACGTGCATAACAACTACAACAAATACAAAAGTATTTTGGAAGTCATTGCTCTCCAGAGCTGGAGTATCTGATGGTTAAATGCAGACCGATCTATCTCCCACGTAAACTTACCATTGTCACAGTTACAGCTGTTTACATTCCATCAGATGCTAATCCTAGCATAGCCCTAGGCTACTTGCTTAGTACTATGAATTTAATACAAAGCAAATACCCTGAAGCAGTTCATATTATAGCTGGTGAATTGGTGAATTTGAACGTCACATTAGATGTGCTACAAGGGGGACAAATATATTAGATAAAGTTTACCCCAACATTAAGAACGGGTTTAGGTCAATACCGGGTTAGGGTTAGGGTTAGGGTTAGTCGTTCCAGGCACTCTCCGTCGAGATGAGGAGGGTGTTCGATCGGGCCAACACCGGTAGAGAGGCGGCCCGCGTTCTGGCTGAGTTAAAGCAAGGCGAACGATCGGTATCGGAATACTCCATCGAGTTTAGAACCCTGGCGGTAGAGTGCCAATGGAACGACGAAGCGCAGTGGGACATGTTACTGCATGGGCTGGCTGACCGCATTCAACGTGAGATCTACGCCCTGGACCTCCCGGAGGATTTCAACGGACTCGTGGAGCTGGCTCTTAGAGTGGACGCACGTCTATCCCGGATGGAGCGGCGCATTCCACCCAGTCGCCATCCGGGGTTAACAGAGAGCCAGCGGCCCAGCGGCGGGGATGCGGTCGGTCACTTCTACGATCCCGAGCCCATGCAGGTGGGGCGAGCTCGGCTTTCCCGGGAGGAGAAGGAGAGGCGGAGATCCCAGGGACTTTGCCTGTATTGTGGAGCCGCGGGTCATTTTGCCTCCCTCTGCCCGGTAAAAGGGCAAGCCCGACGGTAAGTATGAGGCTACTGTCGGGCGGGATCTCTGCCGAAAAGACCTCATCTACATCAACTCTCCTCCTGGTAAGACTACGATGGTCTATTCACGAGCACGACTGTCAAGCACTGGTGGACTCGGGAGCCGAAGGTAACTTCATGGACCACTCACTAGCACTCAAGTTACAGATTCCACTCCGACCACTCACCCACCAGATTGAGGTTCATGCACTCAATGGTCAAGACCTACCTCACATTTCACACGACACTGGACCAGTCACGCTCATCACTTCTGGCAATCACACGGAAACATTATCATTTTACATCCTGGACTCCCCCCTGGCTCCCATCGTTTTAGGACACCCTTGGCTCATCAAACACAACCCCAGAATCGATTGGCAACAGCGGACAGTATTGGAATGGAGCACTAAATGTCATGAGTCTTGTCTGGTGTCTGCCTGTTCGTCTGTTTCTGTTTCTGTGTTTCAGGAGGAGGCAGTGAATTTATCTAACGTGCCCACGGAGTACCTGGACCTGAAGGAAGTGTTCAGTAAGTCTCGGGCTGCGTCTCTACCTCCGCACCGTCCCTATGACTGTGCAATAGAGTTAATGCCAGGTAAGACTCCGCCAAAGGGCAAGTTATACTCGCTCTCTGTTCCAGAGATGGGGGCCATGGAGAAATACATTTCTGATTCTCTAGCAACGGGGTTCATTCGTCCTTCCTCTTCTCCAGCGGGGGCGGGATTCTTTTTTGTGGGGAAGAAGGACGGGTCTCTGCGACCTTGCATTGATTACCGAGGGCTGAATAGCATCACGGTAAAGAATACTTATCCTTTGCCGTTGATGTCTTCAGCCTTCGAGAGGTTGCAGGGAGCGTCTATCTTCACAAAATTGGATTTACGCAATGCTTATCATTTGGTCCGCATCAGGGAGGGGGATGAATGGAAGACGGCTTTTAACACCCCCAGAGGGCATTTTGAATATTTGGTTATGCCGTTCGGCTTGTCCAATAGTCCTGCAGTCTTCCAGGCGCTCGTCAATGACGTGCTGCGAGATATGGTCGATCAGTTCATATATGTCTACCTGGATGACATATTGATTTTTTCAACATCTCTCCAGGAACATGTGCAGCACGTCCGACGAGTGCTTCAAAGGTTGCTAGAGAATGGGCTTTTTGTCAAGGCGGAGAAATGCGATTTTCATGCACAGTCTGTTCCTTTTCTAGGTCACATTGTGTCGGTTGAGGGAATACGCATGGATCCTGAGAAGATTAAGGCTGTGGTAGAATGGCCAAGTCCAGATTCCCGTAAGGCCCTACAGCGGTTCCTGGGGTTCGCCAATTTCTACAGGCGTTTTATTCGCAACTTTAGCCGACTAGCCTCACCTCTGACCGCCTTGACCTCCCCCAGAACGACGTTCAGGTGGTCAGACGCAGCGGAAGCTGCGTTCACCAAACTGAAGAGTCGCTTTGTTTCGGCTCCCATCCTCACTACCCCTGATCCATCACGTCAGTTCGTGGTGGAGGTCGATGCGTCAGAGGTGGGGGTAGGTGCAGTGATTTCCCAGCGTTCTCCCACAGACGACAGAATGCACCCATGCGCGTTTTTGTCTCATCGTTTGTTCCCTGCAGAACGCAATTATGACATTGGTAATAGAGAATTGTTGGCAGTCAAACTAGCGTTGGAGGAATGGCGTCACTGGTTAGAAGGGTCAGGGGTACCTTTTATCGTCTGGACCGACCACAAGAATCTGGAATACATTAAGACTGCTAAAAGACTGAACTCCAGGCAGGCTCGGTGGGCACTTTTTTTCGGACGTTTTGATTTTGTTCTCTCGTACCGCCCGGGTTCCAAAAATGTCAAACCCGACTCTTTATCGCGTATTTTTGACCGTTCCGAACGCCCGTCTACTCCCGAGTGCATTTTACCTGAGAGTCTATTTGTCTCAACACTCGTATGGGAGGTCGAATCGAAGGTCAAGAGAGCCTTACAAGGGGTAACGCCCCCGGCCGATTGTCCACCAAACCGCTTATTTGTACCGGAGTCAGTAAGGTCCGACGTTATTCAGTGGGGGCATTGTTCCAACGTGGCTTGTCATCCAGGGGTTAGTCGCACCAATTTTTTGGTTAAACAACGATTCTGGTGGCCACTTATGGCTCATGATGTTCACGATTTTGTATTGGCTTGCTCAGCTTGCGCCACTGGTAAGACTTCCAATCGACCTCCTGATGGGCTCCTTCAACCGCTGCCAGTCCCTTCGAGACCCTGGTCCCACATTTCGCTAGATTTTATTACCGCCCTCCCACCCTCTCAGGGTAACACGGTAGTTTTGACCGTGGTGGACCGGTTCTCGAAGGCGGCTCATTTCATTCCCTTGCCCAAATTACCCTCAGCCAAGGAGACAGCGTTGGCTGTCGTTGACCACGTCTTTCGCTTACATGGCCTCCCGACAGACGTGGTTTCCGACAGGGGACCCCAGTTTGTGTCCATATTTTGGCAAGAATTCTGTAGATTATTGGGGGCGACGGTTAGTCTGTCCTCCGGGTTCCATCCCCAGAGCAATGGCCAGACTGAGAGAGCCAACCAAGATTTAGAGAGAACGTTACGATGTCTGGTCTCTAAGAATCCTACTTCATGGAGTCAACAATTGTCTATGGTGGAGTACGCCCACAATACATTACCAGTGTCATCTACGGGCCTGTCTCCGTTTGAGTGTAGTGTAGGTTACCAGCCACCAATTTTTCCTAGTCTGGAATCCGAAGTCGCGGTTCCCTCCGCCCACGCTTTTGTCCAGAGGTGTCACCGCACATGGACTAGAGCCCGTGAGACTCTACTCCACGTGGGGGCGCGCACCAAGGTCAAAGCCGATCGCCACCGGTCTAGACCTCCCGAATACGTCGTCGGTTCCAAAGTGTGGCTTTCAACAAAGAACATTCCTCTCCGGTCCGTCTCGAATAAGCTTGCTCCCAAATTTATTGGCCCGTTCTCTGTCACCAAGATCGTTAGTCCGGTGGCAGTCCGCCTTAACCTTCCTCCAGCGTACAGGAGAGTTCATCCCGTGTTTCATGTTTCCAAAATCAAGCCAGTGTTTTATTCCCGTATTAATCCGCCAGCCCCGGTTCCTCCACCGCCGCGTCTCGTAGATGGGGAACCATCATATTCGGTAAATCGTATTCTGGACTCGAGACGGAGGGGACGCGGATTCCAGTACTTGGTGGACTGGGAAGGTTACGGTCCGGAGGAGAGAAGTTGGGTACCTGCCCGAGACATTCTGGATCACTCCCTTATTGATGATTACAATCGACAGGTAAGGGAGTCTGGGGACGCCAGGAGGCGTTCCTAGGAGGAGGGGTACTGTCACGGTTTGTAAACTCATTGTTTCCTTCTTGTCTCGTGTTACTGTTGTTTACATGTGTGTGGGTGTGCGCGAGTGGGCGTTTCCACCCGCGCTCAGTTATCAGCGCCCAGCTGATCATCATAGTCTCATCACCATCACACAGATGCAACTCATTTGCGATCCTTATATATACTCACTGCTTATCTCCTCTCATTGTCAGATCGTTGTTTGATGTCCGTGTCTGAGATCCTGTGTTGCTCGTTGGTGTCCTGTTTCGTGTTCCTGCCTGTTCCTTGTTTCACCGCTCACGAAATCACCTGGATCACTTCTTCAACCGGACTTTTCATCACTTCTTCTGCACTGACCATCTAGTCCCTGCGTTGCCAGTTGCTGTGTGTGCTGGACTGTTGTTTGTGTGTTGAAGATTATTTGTGCTTCAATTACATTAAAATTCTGAGTTACTTGCATCTTGCTTCTATCATCCTTTACCATGACACTCGCCAGAGCGAAATCCCTGCCATCAACTGTGAAATGTCTCCCATTAATATACATTTATCTGGGTGTATTTCACGTATCGTTATATCGGTTTAAGTTGGAGAAAACAGCGGAAGGGGAACTTAACCTTCTAGGTGAGCAAGGGATGCCAGCTAGCATTGCTGTACGTGTTGAAGTGAACGTTCTTGCTTCATATGTAAAGATGACGTGCGCTCTGCTCTAAGGTCTTTGGTGAGAGATGGTATTGGACTTTATGAGAAAATATACCATATTGGGTGAGGAGACTTCTGGTGATGAAAATAGACTTCAATTTTATTGATATGATTTTATTAATCTTAATAATGTAACCAAGCGTTCGTACAGGGTTCGCCTAACAGAAATAAGCAAATAATAAACTATAGCAGTTTGAACTCTTCTCCTTTATTATACCACACATCAGATCACTAAACCCAAAAACCCGTATGTGCGGCATCTATCTACGGCAAGCCCCGAGGGGGAAAATACATTGCATACACACATATACAATGAGCGCCAGTACATCATTATTATAGTAACCGACTTTGTTGGATTCTGTCACGATACATGTACAATCCAACAAATAATACAATAATACAATACTGTTACAATATTGTTAACAGTATTGTTACAATAATATTCTATAAAAAATATTTTGAGGACAGTTATACTGTATTGAGACAGTTGAGAAATAATCATATTTTTACAGTTTTCTATAATAATTGTCATTGTTGAACCCTTGCTGTTATTATATTTCTGATTTCTCAGTTTTGTCATTATTTTAGCAAATAATTTATTTGATATGTTTTGAGACCGTTTGTTTTAAGAAGTTTTGAAGAGTTAGTAAAAGAGTAAAGTAAAAGTTACAACTTTTTTATTTAAGTAGGCTATCTATTTTTTGTTTTTTATTAATACATAACCTCACTGTATTCATTTATAATGTAACATTATAGCGTGACATTTCTGTCAATAATCGTCAAGTACAGGTGACTCCGCGTGGTGGGAGGGGCCAAATCTAGTTCTGCTTAGGGCCCCCTATAGGCTCGGGCCGGCACTAAGTCCAGCAACCGAATGACCGTCAACGGCAATGCCTCTCTGGCTGAAGAACTTAATTGTTCTTCGCATGTTATGAGACAAAAGCAGAAGGAACAGCCAGAATACGTCCATCAGCATCTAACAGCCACAGTCTCACAGTGCAGGAACATGATGATGAAGAGCTTTCAGCTTGCAGATTCCCCTATCCTAGAGAGAGGGACGTGCTACTGAGTGCTAATGTGGATTTCTGTCTTAGCAAAAGAAAACCTCAAAAAAGGTAATTATAGATAAAGTAAGACAGAAACACACCTTTTCACCGCTCATTTTCCTCAGCTGTAGGCAAAGACAAGCAC
>NC_136881.1:44879665-44897165 GCF_949152265.1 Phoxinus phoxinus
GTAACAGTGTTCAGGCTTTACAGTGATCGCAGGAGATTACAGTAACAGGAGATTACAGTAACAGGAGATTACAGTAACAGTGTTCAGGCTTTACAGTGATAACAGGAGATTACAGTAACAGTGTTTCGGCTTTACAGTGATAACAGGAGATTACAGTAACAGTGTTTGGGCTTTACAGTGATCACAGGAGATTACAGTAACAGGAGATTACAGTAACAGTGTTCAGGCTTTACAGTGATAACAGGAGATTACAGTAACAGGAGATTACAGTAATAGTGTTCAGGCTTTACAGTGATCACAGGAGATTACAGTAACAGGAGATTACAGTAACAGTGTTCAGGCTTTACAGTGATAACAGGAGATTACAGTAACAGTGTTCAGGCTTTACAGTGATAACAGGAGATTACAGTAACAGGCGATTACAGTAATAGTGTTCAGGCTTTACAGTGATCACAGGAGATTACAGTAACAGGAGATTACAGTAACAGTGTTCAGGCTTTACAGTGATAACAGGAGATTACAGTAACAGGAGATTACAGTAATAGTGTTCAGGCTTTACAGTGATCACAGGAGATTACAGTAACAGGAGATTACAGTAACAGTGTTCAGGCTTTACAGTGATCACAGGAGATTACAGTAACAGGAGATTACAGTAACAGGAGATTACAATAACAGAGATTACAGTAACAGGAGATTACAGTAACAGAGATTACAGTAACAGTGTTCAGGCTTTACAGTGATAACAGTAGATTACAGTAACAGGAGATTACAGTAATAGTGTTCAGGCTTTACAGTGATCACAGGAGATTACAGTAACAGGAGATTACAGTAACAGTGTTCAGGCTTTACAGTGATAACAGGAGATTACAGTAACAGGAGATTACAGTAACAGGAGATTACAGTAACAGTGTTCAGGCTTTACAGTGATCACAGGAGATTACAGTAACAGGAGATTACAGTAACAGGAGATTACAATAACAGAGATTACAGTAACAGGAGATTACTGTTACGTGCCACGCGCACTAACATATAGAGCGGAAACCTATTAAAAGGTGCCGCCCGGAGTTCCATCTCCTGCTCCATTAAAACACTCAATGAAACATGGTAACCCAAAAAAAAGTCAATGTTTATTGTTACATGTAGGGGTAAGAATTCATTCGTTTTGAAAGATAAAGTACTCAAAAAGGAGAGGGTTCAGTCAGCCGCAAAAACAACAAACAAAAACGAGTCTTCTAACTAAATTTTAGGTCATCTTCCCTGGATTTCAGAAATAAACAAAAGTACACAATTCTTACCTCCCTGCTAGCCAGTAAACAGGAGAAAACAAGGTTAAAAGAAAATAGCTCTTCTGACCCTCTCAACAGTGTTACTAAAGAATGCAGGACGTCACATTTACCGGCCTATACCGCTAACAGTCACACGCCGTTCACAGGCGGATTATTCTATCACAGAAACACACGATAGCCAACCGGCTTTCAACACCACTGTGTTGCGCAAAACTCGTTCACAAAAACACACGTTCTACAACAGCGTGAAGCAGGAGGGGGAACTCGATGAACGAGCCTTCCAGGCAGCTTATATTCACGCGTCGAGTCCGTCAGCCCCGCCCATCTAAGCAGCTGCACCTGTTACACTCAAATGAGCGTAAAGCGAGAGGGAGAGAGAGAGAGAGAAGACAAGAGCACAACAAGAAAACCTGCACACACTCACAGTTCTTGTTAACCACATTTACGTTCTGACACGTAACAACAGTAACAGTGTTCAGGCTTTACAGTGATCACAGGAGATTATAGTAACAGGAGATTACAGTAACAGGAGATTACAATGACAGAGATTACAGTAACAGGAGATTACAGTAACAGTGTTCAGGCTTTACAGTGATCACAGGAGATTACAGTAACAGGAGATTACAGTAACAGGAGATTACAGTAACAGTGTTCAGGCTTTACAGTGATAACAGGAGATTACAGTAACAGTGTTCAGGCTTTACAGTGATCACAGGAGATTACAGTAACAGGAGATTACAGTAACAGTGTTCAGGCTTTACAGTGATAACAGGAGATTACAGTAACAGTGTTTCGGCTTTACAGTGATCACAGGAGATTACAGTAACAGTGTTTCGGCTTTACAGTGATCACAGGAGATTACAGTAACATTGTTCAGGCTTTACAGTGATAACAGGAGATTACAGTAA
This sequence comes from Phoxinus phoxinus, assembly GCF_949152265.1. Lineage (NCBI taxonomy): Eukaryota > Metazoa > Chordata > Actinopteri > Cypriniformes > Leuciscidae > Phoxinus > Phoxinus phoxinus. Next base: position 44,881,860 of record NC_136881.1, read on the forward strand.
CAGTGTTTCGGCTTTACAGTGATCACAGGAGATTACAGAAACAGTGTTTGGGCTTTACAGTGATAACAGGAGATTACAGTAACAGTGTTTTGGCTTTACAGAGATAACAGGAGATTACAGTAACAGTGTTTGGGCTTTACAGTGATCACAGGAGATTACAGAAACAGTGTTTGGGCTTTACAGTGATCACAGGAGATTACAGTAACAGTGTTTCGGCTTTACAGTGATAACAGGAGATTACAGTAACAGTGTTTTGGCTTTACAGTGATCACAGGAGATTACAGTAACAGTGTTTCTGCTTTACAGAGATAACAGGAGATTACAGTAACAGGTGATTACAGTAACAGTGTTTCGGCTTTACAGTGATCACAGGAGATTACAGTAACATTGTTCAGGCTTTACAGTAATAACAGGAAATTACAGTAACAGTGTTTCGGCTTTACAGTGATCACAGGAGATTACAGTAACAGTGTTCAGGCTTTACAATGATCACAGAAGATTACAGTAACAGTGTTCAGGCTTTACGGTGATAACAGGAGATTACAGTAACAGTGTTTGGGCTTTACAGTGATAACAGGAGATTACAGTAACAGTGTTTGGGCTTTACAGTGATAACAGGAGATTACAGTAACAGTGTTTGGGCTTTACAGTGATCACAGGAGATTACAATAACAGTGTTTGGGCTTTACAGTGATAACAGGAGATTACAGTAACAGTGTTTGGGCTTTACAGTGATCACAGGAGATTACAGTAACTGTGTTTCGGCTTTACAGTGATCACAGGAGATTACAGTAACAGTGTTCAGGCTTTACAGTGATAACAGGAGATTACAGTAACAGTGGTCAGGCTTTACAGTGATCACAGGAGATTACAGTAACTGTGTTTCGGCTTTACAGTGATCACAGGAGATTACAGTAACAGGAGATTACAGTAACAGTGTTTGGGCTTTACAGTGATCACAGGAGATTACAGTAACAGGAGATTACAGTAACAGTGTTCAGGCTTTACAGTGATAACAGGAGATTACAGTAACAAGTCAAGTCAAGTCAAGTCAAGAATATTTGTATAGCGCTTTTCACAATACAGATTGTATCAAAGCAGCTTCACAGTAATAAATTAAAATAATAATAAAACGTCCATGTTTGGTAATGCTAATCAATAGTAATATTGATTGATTAATTAAATTGAATATCCCCAACTGAGCAAGCCAAAGGCAACAGTGGCAAGGAAACGAAAAACTCCATCAGGTGACCTAATGGAGAGAAAAAAAAACCTTGGGAGAACCCAGGCTCAGTCGGGGGCCAGTTCTCCTCTGGCGGTTATGAACTAGAGGCCGGATTTAACTGTAAGATTAAAACATTTATATGAATGCCTGGTTAAAGAGATGCGTCTTTAATCTAGTTTTGAACTGGGAGAGCGAGTCTGAGCAACGAACAGTATCAGTGTTACGCTGAGGCATAGATGAAGCGGAGAGAGAATCCACGTGCACGCACTACTTTATTTTAATAAACAACAGAACAGGAAACTCAGGAAAGGAACAAGAAACATCTACAAGCTACAGCAAACACAAACATCGACCGACAACCAACAACTGAAACACAAAGGTATAAATACACAGACAAACAAGCTAAACAAGATAACAAGGGGGCGTGGCTAATCAGAAACACATGGGAACAATGATCAGACAATTAACAAGACACATGGCAAACAGGGAATCACATGACAGACAACAGGGAACAAAACCCACACCGTGACATAGCCCCTCCCCTATGGGCGGCTCCTGACGCCCATAAGGGACAAAAAACAAAGACAAAAAACAAAACATGAAAGTTCAGGTGGGCGGTGAAGCGGAGGCGGACTTGGGGGAGGGATGGAGGGCCAGGCCCGTGGAGCGGAGGAGGGCCTGGAGATTGAGGCTGGACAGACGGCCAGAGCAGAGCAGGCTGTGCAGGCTGTGCAAGAGGCCACGGCGGTGAAGACCCCTCGGGCGGCCACGGCGGTGAAGACCCCTCGGGCGGCCACGGCGGTGAAGACCCCTCGGGCGGCCACGGCGGTGAAGACCCCTCGGGCGGCCACGGCGGTGAAGACCCCTCGGGCGGCCACGGCGGTGAAGACCCCTTGGGCGGCCACGGCGGTGAAGACCCCTCGGGCGGCCACGGCGGTGAAGACCCCTCGGGCGGCCACGGCGGTGAAGACCCCTCGGGCGGCCACGGCGGTGAAGACCCCTCGGGCGGCCACGGCGGTGAAGACCCCTCGGGCGGCCACGGCGGTGAAGACCCCTCGGGCGGCCACGGCGGTGAAGACCCCTCGGGCGGCCACGGCGGAGAAGACCCCTCGGGCGGCCACGGCGGAGAAGACCCCTCGGGCGGCCAGGGCGGAGACGAACCCTCGGGCGGCCAGGGCGGTGAAGACAGTCCATCTGGCGGCCAGGGCGGAGACGACAGTCCATCTGGCGGCCAGGGCGGAAACGACAGTCCATCTGGCGGCCAGGGCGGAGACGACAGTCCATCTGGCGGCCAGGGCGGAGACGACAGTCCATCTGGCGGCCAGGGCGGAGACGACAGTCCATCTGGCGGCCAGGGCGGAGACGACAGTCCATCTGGCGGCCAGGGCGGAGACGACAGTCCATCTGGCGGCCAGGGCGGAGACGACAGTCCATCTGGCGGCCAGGGCGGAGACCACAGTCCATCTGGCGGCCAGGGCGGAGACGACAGTCCATCTGGCGGCCAGGGCGGAGACGACAGTCCATCTGGCGGCCAGGGCGGAGACGACAGTCCATCTGGCGGCCATGGAACAGGAACAGACGCGGGCACCGGCTCAGGAACAGGAACTGCAACAGACACCACCGGCTCAGGAACTGCAACAGACACCACCGGCTCAGGAACTGCAACAGACACCACCGGCTCAGGAACTGCAACAGACACCACCGGCTCAGGAACTGCAACAGACACCACCGGCTCAGGAACTGCAACAGACACCACCGGCTCAGGAACTGCAACAGACACCACCGGCTCAGGAACTGCAACAGACACCACCGGCTCAGGAACTGCAACAGACACCACCGGCTCAGGAACTGCAACAGACACCACCGGCTCAGGAACTGCAACAGACACCACCGGCTCAGGAACTGATTCAGTCTCGGCGGGACGAGACTCTGGACAGGCGGGCGTGGAGTCGGCCATCTTGTCCGAAGACACAGGCGTGGAGTCGGCCGTCTTGTCCGAAGACACAGGCTCAAAAATACAAAGAGGAACAGATTCAGGCTCAGTATCAGGATCAGGATCAGATTCAGGCTCAGGAACAGATTCAGTCTCGGCGGGACGAGACTCTGAACGGGCTGACGTGACGTGAAGCTCAGTCTCTGGATCGGCATAAGTGATGTGAAGCTCAGTCTCTGGATCGGCAGAAGTGACGTGAAGCTCAGTCTCTGGATCGGCAGAAGTGACGTGAAGCTCAGTCTCTGGATCGGCAGAAGTGACGTGAAGCTCAGTCTCTGGATCGGCAGAAGTGACGTGAAGCTCAGTCTCTGGATCGGCAGAAGTGACGTGAAGCTCAGTCTCTGGATCGGCAGAAGTGACGTGAAGCTCAGTCTCTGGATCGGCAGAAGTGACGTGAAGCTCAGTCTCTGGATCGGCAGAAGTGACGTGAAGCTCAGTCTCTGGATCGGCAGAAGTGACGTGAAGCTCAGTCTCTGGATCGGCAGAAGTGACGTGAAGCTCAGTCTCTGGATCGGCAGAAGTGACGTGAAGCTCAGTCTCTGGATCGGCAGAAGTGACGTGGAGCGTGGGCTCGGCAGGGCTGGACGGAACCAGCGGTGAAGGCACTGGGCTGGACGGAACCAGTGGCGAAGGAAGCTCTGGACTGGACGGGACCAGCGGCGAAGGAAGCTCTGGGCTGGACGGGACCAGCGGCAAAGGAAGCTCTGGGCTGGACGGGACCAGCGGCAAAGGAAGCTCTGGGCTGGACGGGACCAGCGGCGAGGGAAGCTCTGGGCTGGACGGGACCAGCGGCGAGGGAAGCTCTGGGCTGGACGGGACCAGCGGCGAAGGAAGCTCTGGACTGGACGGGACCAGCGGCGAAGGAAGCTCTGGGCTGGACGGGACCAGCGGCGAAGGAAGCTCTGGGCTGTTGTGAAGATCAGGCATGACTTGAAGATGCTCAGGCTTGGCGGGTACTGTCAGTTTGCAGGCTTCTGCATAACCCTCAGTAAGAGTTGATCCAGCCAGCCAAAGAGCATGGAGAATATAATGCTGGAGATTCCAGCTAGGGTGATGAGGTGGCATAAGGGAGCTGATCAGCTCTGATAGTCCTCCAGTGAAAAAGATGATAAGACTTAACTCATCCATACCGGTCAAGTGAGCCAGCTCCAAAAAGTCCACGATGTATTCTTCCACAGGCCTCTCTCCCTGACGGAGACACACAATTTGTGCTGCTGGATTCATCTTGTGGTCGGTCGATCTGTTACGCTGAGGCATAGATGAAGCGGAGAGAGAATCCACGTGCACGCACTACTTTATTTTAATAAACAACAGAACAGGAAACTCAGGAAAGGAACAAGAAACATCTACAAGCTACAGCAAACACAAACATCGACCGACAACCAACAACTGAAACACAAAGGTATAAATACACAGACAAACAAGCTAAACAAGATAACAAGGGGGCGTGGCTAATCAGAAACACATGGGAACAATGATCAGACAATTAACAAGACACATGGCAAACAGGGAATCACATGACAGACAACAGGGAACAAAACCCACACCGTGACAATCAGGAAGGCTATTCCAGAGTTTTGGAGCTAGATGTGAGAGTGCTCTCCCTCCTTTGGTGGACTTAGATATCCTCGGTATAACCAAAAGCCTCGAATTTAGCGATCTTAAAGAGCGCGATGGATTATAGGGCGATAGAAGATCCGTTAAATAAACTGGAGCTAAGCCGTTTAGGGCTTTATAAGTCAGTAACAATACCTTATAATTAATACGGAACTTTATAGGTAACCAGTGTAGAGATGATAAGATCGGTGTTATATGATCATATTTTCTTGATCTGGTAAGAACTCTAGCGGCTGCATTTTGGACTAACTGTAGCTTGTTTACGGAGGATGCAGGACAACCAGCTAATAGAGCATTACAGTAATCTAGTCTCGAGGTCATGAATGCATGAACTAACTTTTCTGCATCAGAAACTGATAGCATATTACGTAGCTTAGCAATGTTTCTAAGGTGGAAAAATGCCGTTTTTGTAACATATGAAATATGATTTTTAAAAGACAGGTCGCAGTCTAATATGACACCCAGGTCTTTTACTGTAGAGGATAAAGTAGCAGGACATCCTACTATGTTAAAGTTGTATTGTGAGAGGTTTTGTGGGCGGTTTTTTGAACCGATGAGTAGTACCTCCGTCTTGTCTGGATTTAATAGAAGAAAATTACGCGTCATCCAATCTTTTATATCTTTAACACACTCTGTCAATTTTGATAATTTAGCGTTTTCATCCGGCCGTGATGAAATATATAATTGAGTGTCATCAGCATAACAATGGAAACTAATTCCATGTTTCCTTATAATATTTCCAAGTGGCAGCATATATATTGAGAATAATAGAGGGCCTAGCACAGATCCCTGCGGCACTCCATAGTTTACTGAAGTTATGATTGATTTTTCCCCATTTAAATAGACAAAATGGTAGCGGTCTGATAAGTATGATCTAAACCAGCTTAATGCTTGTCCTTGAACGCCAGTATAATTTTGTAGTCGATCTAAGAGTATTGTGTGATCTATAGTATCGAACGCAGCACTAAGATCAAGTAAAACTAGTATTGAGATACAGCCTTGGTCTGAAGCTAAAAGTAAATCATTAGTGATTTTAACGAGCGCAGTTTCAGTGCTATGGTGCGGCCTGAATCCAGACTGAAACTTTTCATAGATGTCATTTTCTTGCAAAAAAGAGCTCAGTTGAGCGGACACAACTTTTTCTAATATTTTAGACATAAATGGAAGATTTGAAATGGGTCTATAATTTGCTAGATTATGTGGGTCTAATTGTGGTTTCTTAATAAGAGGTTTTATAACTGCCAGTTTAAATGTTTTTGGAACATGACCTAAAGATAGAGACGAGTTAATAATATTGAGAAGAGGCTCTTCCACTACAGGTAACACTTCTTTCAGTAGTTTAGTTGGTATAGGATCTAATAAGCACGTTGTTGTTTTAGATGAAGTGATAAGTTTATTTAGCTCTTTTTGTTCTATAGTTGTAAAGCACTGTAATTGTTCTTGCGGGGTGATAATTGAGGCTGATTTATAAGGCGCGATTGAAGATTGAGTGTTTACAATTGTGGTTCTGATGTTTTCTATTTTCTCAGTGAAGAAGTTCATGAAATCATTACTGCTAAACTGTAACGGGATATTTTGGTCAGGTGACGTTTGTTTATTTATTAGTCTAGCCACGGTGGTAAATAAAAATCTTGGATTATTTTGGTTGTTTTCTATTAGTTTGCGGAGATGCTCAGCCCTTGCCGCTTTTAGGGCCTTTTTATAAAGTGACATACTGTCTTTCCACGCGATTCTAAAGACCTCTAAATTAGTTTGTTTCCATTTACTCTCTAATTTACGGGTTTCTCTCTTTAGAACATGCGTAGTATTGTTGTACCATGGTGCTTTACTTTTCACTCTGACCTTTTTTAATCTAATGGGTGCAACAATATCCAATGTTCTAGAGAGAATGGTGCTCATAGTGCTAGTTACTTCCTCTAATTCGTCTGTTTGTTTGGGTTCAGGCAGTAACTGAGACAAATCAGATAAGCAATTTGAGAAATTATCTATGGTGGATGGAAGGATTGTTCTGCCTGGTCGGTAACGCGGCGCAGTATGACATAGTACTGTAGTAGTCCGTAATATACAAGTTACCAGGAAGTGGTCACTGACACCATCACTTTGTGGAATGATATCTATATCGGTTGGATCGGTTCCATATGATATAATTAAATCGAGTGTATGATTAAGACGATGAGTTGGTCCGGTGACGTTTTGCCTGACCCCAAAGGAGTTTAATAAATCTGTGAACGCAGCCCCTAACGCATCATTTGAATTATCTACGTGTATGTTGAAATCTCCAACAATTAATGCTTTATCGACGTTGACCAATAGATCTGAGAGAAAATCTGCAAACTCTTTTAGGAAATCAGCGTAGGGCCCTGGCGGTCTATATACGGTAACCAAGGCTAAAGATAATAGGGATTTTTTCCTTACATCTAAGAGCGTAACATTTAATACAAGTACTTCAAACGAATTAAATTTGTCACCTGTTTTCTGAGTAACATTAAGAATATCTCTATAGATTGTTGCAACACCGCCGCCACGACCAATCAGACGGGGCTCATGCTTATAACCGTATCCTGGTGGAGTGGACTCATTTAGACCGAAATAGTCATTTGGTTTAAGCCAGGTTTCAGTAAGGCAAAGTACATCGATGCTATTATCTGTGACTATTTCATTTACAATAGCTGCTTTAGGTGTGAGTGATCTAATGTTCAGAAGACCTAGCTTTAGAAATTGTTTTTGTTCACTAATAGCGAGATTTTCTGTTTTAATAACAATTAGATTTTTCCTAGATCCTACAGTAGATTTATTATTTGATCTCACTAAACGAGGAATAGACACAGTTTCTATTAAATGTTCTACACTAGTATTTATATCAATTAATTTGGTGCAGCAGAGACTGTGATTTGGATTTTTGGTAACTAGTCAAACGGTCTTTAACGTCTTGGAGATGTTATCCGACAGAAGATCCGCTCCATTTCTACTTGGGTGTAAGCCAAGCGCGGAAGAGCCTAGGACGCTCCCAAAACAGATTCCAATTATTTATAAAGAGCAGTTTCTGCTCATTGCACCATGACATTAACCATTCATTTAGCGCGAATAATCTACTGAACTTCTCATGCCCTTGTCGATACGTGGGAAGCGGCCCAGACACGATGATCGTTATTTCAGGCGATGCGGTGCGTACCGTCTCGATTAGGTTCCTATAATCCTTTTTCAAAACCTCCGTCTGCCGCAGCCTGACGTCGTTCGCTCCTGCGTGCAAGACGACAGCTCCGACGCGCTCGTCACCGTTCAAGATCTCGGGTACTCGCGCAGCGATATCAGAAACACGGTCATCAGGAAAACAGTGGCTACGCACCTTACTTTTACCTGACGTAGCGTGGACGTTCCGAACAATTGAATCGCCGATAATCACAGCATCGCGTTCCGTTTCGCGAAGAGGGGAAAAGCGGTTCTGAGTGGAAATCTCGAAAACCGGGAGGGGCGGAGAGATTCTTCGCGTCTTCCGCTGCGAAACAACCCAAGCTTCGTGACGGCGCCTCGGAGCCGGGGTGTATGAAACTTGTGAGAACCGCCTTGGCGCACGGGACCAATGCTGAGAGACGCACGGTGATGACGCAATCGGAGTCTGCGGATTATTAACTGATTTGTGTGCATCGACGCGAGATGTTTCAAGAGCTAAACGCCGGTCTCTTAGCTCGGCTTGTCTCTCTAAAAGGTCGCTGATCTGCTTCTCTACAGCTTCCAGCTCAGACTGCACCGCCTGCAGCTCGAATGTGTCCTCACCTGCACCAAAAGGTAGACAACATAACGTTACATTTGATATATTCGCCATTTAAACAGATGGACAGTAAGTTAGCAACGACGCTACCAATATTAACGCTAATTTATAACTGAAATCTTGGATATAATCTGTCTTTTTAATGGTACGGGTGTGATGTAGACGCACGATAGGCGAGAAAATGTTCGTTTGTAAGTGAGTGTAAAGAAGACGCGCTCAGCCGTCCGACCCACAGGTGTAGCGGACCGGTATTGGGTCAATCGGTTTGAGACGCGTCTACTCAACAGTCCGCGTTGTAACTACGATATTTTGAGCGTCAGTGTTTCTCAGTGAGAAAAAGTAGAAAATATTAGTTGTAAGTGAGTTTAAAGAGAGAAATCCCGGATTTTGAATCAAATCGACGGAGCTCAAACACAAACAACGCGTTCAGGAAGTGACGGAAGTGACAGTGTTTGGGCTTTACAGTGATCACAGGAGAATACAGTAACAGGAGATTACAGTAACAGTGTTCAGGCTTTACAGTGATGACAGGAGATTACAGTAACAGTGTTTGGGCTTTACAGTGATCACAGGAGATTACAGTAACTGTGTTTCGACTTTACAGTGATCACAGGAGATTACAGTAACAGGAGATTACAGTAACAGTGTTTGGGCTTTACAGTGATCACAGGAGATTACAGTAACAGGAGATTACAGTAACAGTGTTCAGGCTTTACAGTGATAACAGGAGATTACAGTAACAGTGTTCAGGCTTTACAGTGATAACAGGAGATTACAGTAACAGTGTTTGGGCTTTACAGTGATCACAGGAGATTACAGTAACAGGAGATTACAGTAACAGTGTTCAGGCTTTACAGTGATGACAGGAGATTACAGTAACAGTGTTTGGGCTTTACAGTGATCACAGGAGATTACAGTAACTGTGTTTCGGCTTTACAGTGATCACAGGAGATTACAGTAACAGGAGATTACAGTAACAGTGTTCAGGCTTTACAGTGATCACAGGAGATTACAGTAACAGTGTTTCGGCTTTACAGTGATCACAGGAGATTACAGTAACATTGTTCAGGCTTTACAGTGATAACAGGAGATTACAGTAACAGTGTTTGGGCTTTACAGTGATCACAGGAGATTACAGTAACTGTGTTTCGACTTTACAGTGATCACAGGAGATTACAGTAACAGTGTTCAGGCTTTACAGTGATAACAGGAGATTACAGTAACAGTGGTCAGGCTTTACAGTGATCACAGGAGATTACAGTAACTGTGTTTCGGCTTTACAGTGATCACAGGAGATTACAGTAACAGGAGATTACAGTAACAGTGTTTGGGCTTTACAGTGATAACAGGAGATTACAGTAACAGGAGATTACAGTAACAGTGTTTGGGCTTTACAGCAGCTCTAGAGTAAAGTTATTGTCCAGATAAAGTAAATTTTGATTGATTCACTTCCGTTGCAAAGATCATTAGTTATTAACTTAGCGGCCGCTAACACGACACCGTTCTAACAGAAAACACAAACTTTAATGTGTTCATTTACACACACCAGTGTTTGAGCTCGAGAACACATACTCTGAAACAGGATCCATGCTGCAATTTTGAAAAAAAAATGTAAACGTTATCATCTCACGTAAACTTTAAAAACGTGAATCTGTGAAAACGCAGACGGCGTGCACATGCGTATTGTTTAGTCTATAGGTGTGACTATATATAGGCCGTAGGGTGTGTGTGTGTGTGTGTGTGTGTGTGTGTGTGTGTGTGTGTGTGTTGCACACTTTGTTAGTTTGCATGTGTACCATCAGCAAGGCAGATTTGAGGAACATTATGTGAGAACTAGTGCAGTCCTGAACTTAAAGATCACAGTGTAGCACATAAATATATATATGCATGTATAGTGTGTGTGTCTGTGTGTATGTCTTCCAGCTGTCTTCCACCATCCCTCCGTCTTCCAGCGGAGGGATGGTGGAGAAGGGGTGGTGGAGGGATGGTGGAGAAGGGGTGGTGGAGGGGTGGTGGAGGGGTGGTGGAGGCATGGTGGAGAAGGGGTGGTGGAGGGGTGGTGGAGGGGTGGTGGACGGATGCTGCTAAACTGTCAATGGATTGAGGTGAGACTGCTGAATATATAGACGCCTCTTCTCAGTGATTGCTGAGTGCTCTCCACGTTATCTGAACGTGCTCATCCCGAACTTTGTTAATAAAACATCATGTATTGTAAAAGGCGCTATATAAATAAAGGTGACTTGACTTTTCGGAAACAAATTAGATCAAGCTACGCTTTTATGTAACTGACTTGAAAAAGATATGAACAGTCTTGATGACTAACTAGTGAGACTAGCCTTAGCAACCGGCCACAGCGGATCCGTGTAAAATCAGTCCTGGGATCTCAGCAGCGTCTCACAAGTCTTACTGGCCAGAAGCTCGCGGATCTTCTTCAGGCGTCGATGGGACACAGGTCTGACGTAGCTATGTGGCAGAACCAGTGCCATGCCGTCCCGCACCTCTCCCATGACCAGCAGGGGGCGCTCGTGGTGCTGTGTGATGTTGGGGCAGGGGCAGCTCCAGTCCATGCGGGTCAGCAGCACCTCCAGGTGTTGTGTTCTGAAGATCTCCAGGCCCATCTTCTCGTCACGCAGGACCTGCTGCACATGGAGCCGCGCGATCCCCGAGTCCAGCTCCTCAATTAGCTCGGTGAGCCGTCCCACGATGGCGAAGTCACTGCGGCAAAGACTCGCAAATATCTTTCCTCTCAGCCGGCAGGTTTTACACGGACGCCGCTTAGGCTGCGGACACTCAGCGTCGCATTCTTTGCGCGTGCGGAAGTTGTTCTTGTTTCCGCGGCAGCCGCCGTAGACGAACGGCGTGCACTGCTTCACGAGGCGGTTGTAGGCCCAGCGAGCCTCCCAGTGTTGACAGGGGCCCTGGACGGCAGGCAACGAGCACATGCCTATCCCTGAGCGCTGGCACGACGCACGGCACTCCTCGAACGTCTCGAAGCGGTTCCGGCCACCCTCGCAGCCTCCGTGCGCAAACGCATGACATTCCCCGCGGGCCGCGTCGTAGAACCAGTCGACCCGCTTCTCTCCGCACTCGCCCCGCTCCACATCCGCCACGCAGTCGGCCGGCGAGAATGGGCGTCCCAACGGCAAACCCGCCTCAGCATCGTCGAAGAACTCCTCAGTGTCACGCCTAACGACGGAGAGCGGGTAATCGGCTCGTAGCACTCCTGAGGAGCTCCGCGCGATACAGGTGTAGATCCCCGTGTCCCACATCTGGGCGTTGTACACCACTAGCTGAGCGATGTTGGTTATGACGACGTTCCCATACATCTGGTCCGGGTGCATGACTATCCGCTCGTGCGCTTCGCTCTGCTTCTCCCAGGTGACGTGTGGCTTCGGGTGGCCGATCACATCGCAGTGGAAGCTAGCCGTGCCGCCCTGGTAAATGACCTGCTGCTGCGGACTGGAGTAGAGAGCGGGCGGGAGCGGCTGAGCGTCGGGGGCGGTAGGCGTGGGTTGAGCCGTGGTGAGAGGGTTAGCGTTCAGGTGGAAACGGCAGGTGACCTCGGCGAGAGTGACGCCCTGAGCGCAGGCCTCCGCATCCATGTAGCAGCGGTTGAAGTACGTGAGGCCGTCGGAGGCGCAGGTGAAGCCGGGTTCGCTCTCGCAGCGGTCCTGGCACTTGCACACCGGCTGGCCCTCCCACACGGCACACACCGCCCCCTGCTGGCCGCACACGAACCCGTCGCAGCTGACCACGCCCCCTGCCAGAAGCCCTGCCCCCGACTGGCCCTCATCTCCGTCAGAGAAGCGGGATGCCACGCAGCTCAACAGGCCACACACGTTAGTGCAGCACTTCTCAAAGCCTGCGCAATCCTGCAGAAACACAAACACCAGTTAGTACAGCTATTCTATTGTACGTAAACACACACACACACACACACACACACTAACCCGGTCCCTAAACCTACCCATCACACACACACACAGACACACACTCACATGCAAACACACACCTCTCTCTCTCTCTCTCACACACAACCACACACGCTCAACACACTATAAGCAACTCAATATTACTGAGTTTGTAACACTAAGGTCTAGTTCACCCAAAAAATACTTCTGTCATCTTTTGATCTCAACGATCTGGCAATATTTAAAAATAAAGTCACTTTAATTCTGCAGATCAATGAAAGGGTTTGCAGGAAACAAGTGAAGTGTGTTAGGGTTATTTGAGTAAATGCAGACGTCTGACTGATTTAGTTCTTCTCAAATGCAGTGCATCTCTTTAACACTCCCACACACACATACACATACACATACACATACACATACACATACACATACACATACACACACACACACACATAGCAGTGTTTCAAGCGGCTTCCTGTCTGTCTGAGTGTGTGTGTGTGTGTGTGTGTGTGTGTGTGTGTGTGTGTGTGTGTGTGTGTGTGTGTGTGTGTGTGTGTGTGAAAACGGCAGCAGGGTGTGAATTCAGGAGAACAGCTACAAAACCCCCGCAAAGCTGCAGTTCTTTTAAACCACCTGTTCATCACTATCACTAACACTATCTCTGTTTCCACACTTCAACAATGATCATAATCACTAATGTTTCTGAGCATCAGATCATCATCTTAGAATGATTTCTGAAGGATCATGTGACACTGAAGACTGGAGTAATGAGGTAATCAGCTTAGGACTAATGAGTGTATGTTAAACTGTCTAATGCTGCCAGAGAGAAGAGTGTGTGTTCACCTGGTCGGTTCGGCACTCCCTCTCACAGGTGCTCTGCGCGTCCACCCACAGGTTCAGGCTCATGTGATTCGGACAGACGCCGGGATGATCCGGAGCGGCAGAACCGAGCCAGAACCGCATGAGGAGCAGAGGGACCCATGAGCAGCAGGAGAACCGCATGAGTGAGACGTCCAGACGATCCCGGTCCCTCGGGGTGTAACAGCGGGACCAGCAGCTGCACAAACACAGGTCTTCAGGAGGTGTGTGTGTGGAGACTCTCGGAGATCCTCTCGAATGCAAAGCCCGCTGGGAAGGCGAGTGAAGCCCAGTATCTGACTGTGATACACACATTCTCTCACACACTCTTTGTCCTGTGAGGAGCCTCAGGCCTTTCATTGGCTGACCGCGGCCATGACCTTTGACCTGAGCGGGTCACGACCCCCCAGACCTCCAGATTGAGCCCGACTTTCACACAAACCTGAGCGCAAACCTCCATTCAACACCAGCTCTGATTTATGAGGACTAGTGTTCGTGTCGCAGCAGCCGGCGGGTTTAACTGGTGTGGCGTTTGGAGAGCTCAGTTTCTGCATTGAATTAAACCACACCGTGTTCGTCCATTGGCCAGAGGAGAATGGGTTTCTCCCAAGGTTTTTCTCACTAGTGTTCGATGGGCCGTGGAGTAGTCTGTGTATTTGTGTCATCTGAGGCCAAAGTTTGATTCTGACAAAAGAGATATTTCATCTTGACCTGGACATTTGAGGCGTTTACAAGTTGGTGTGTAGTTATGAGATTCTGTTTATAGTTGTGAGGAAACTATGAATTTTTTCATGAATTGTGTTAGCAGGCAAGAAAATTACATGAAAAGGACTAGATGTTACAATTCCAACTGATTGAGTCCGATACCTGTCTTGAGTGGGTTTTGAGGCACGATCTGATGCTGCGTTCACACCAAATGCGAATAGAGCGTCAAATTCGCGTCTAGGACGACTAGGATATTTGCTCATTGTGTTCTCATTCATCATCGAGCAAAGATACGTGAGTATTGCGTTTAGTTTAGCCTCAGCTATCAAACACAACCTACAACTGCTATTTATAATGTGACTAATGTAGCCTCGCTCGCACTGTTTTAGTTTTTCATTTCATTTGTCCGCTATTTAGTCTCATTCGTTTCTTTGCTCCTCTGGATTTATGGAAGTTTCTCCGTCCGGTTACCGTCCTTTATCGGCCGGCTCGACTACTGTCTGCCACACAGACCCGGTTTTGTTCATTAAATCTTCTGATCTGCCTTTGCTTTTTATGTTTTATTTATTATACTTAAAATAAATTAGTATATTCATTTATTTCTTTATTTTCTTTTTTCACAAATGTATGACTTTTGGAAGTGCAATTTGATTACCATATGCAGTTTTAATAAAGTTGAATTAACGAAACCTTCTGTCATTTTTACTTTTCAAAGTGTACACTTGCAGGTGTTGATTATAATTACACTAATTTACTGATAGCCCCATTAAATAATAATAAGGATAAACAATATTTAAAAAGTATATAATTATCTAACAAAATGTTAAATGGGGGATATCTATATGCATATCTAGCAGCATAAAACAATAGTCAGAACGTCGTCTCTCAGTTGCTGAATGTCGCGTAACAACGTTGCTACAGCCCTGCCGCGTCTTACAATTCTACGTTGTTACAATGTTGCGAGCACGTAGACAGCGACGTTGCCACAACGTGAATGTGTTTGCTGGGATAACTCCATTAATTAGAATGGCATTTTAATCTAAATGTGTCAGATGTAAAACATAGTTTAAGTAATTATTTTATGTATTTAAACTGTTATTGTGAACATCCACTGTATTTATGATTTGGACTCATAATGAATATTAAAGTGGTTTTCCTTCATCAGTTCCTCAGATTATCATCGGTGTCGCCAGATGTTCGTACGCATGTCTCGAGTTCTTACAGATGT
>NC_136881.1:44909665-44914665 GCF_949152265.1 Phoxinus phoxinus
GAGTGAGTGAGTGAGTGAGTGAGTGAGTGAGTGAGAGTGAGTGAGAGTGAGTGAGTGAGAGTGAGTGAGTGAGAGTGAGTGAGAGTGAGTGAGTGAGTGAGTGAGTGAGTGAGTGAGTGAGTGAGTGAGTGAGTGAGAGAGTGTGAGCGAGAGAGTGAGCGAGTGAGCGAGTGAGTGTGAGAGCATCATCATCTCTTGTGCTTCTCTTCATCAGTGTTCTGGGATCGGCCCGCTCCGGTTGGTCATCTCCTGTTGGATCAGTTGCCCAGTTACCAGTCTCTGCTGTACCGCAGGAAGTCCAGCGTGAGGAGGCGGGGCAGTGGGTGGGGCAGTGGGCGGAGCCGGCAGATGTCCGTCAGCAGTGGGAAGTGGGCGGAACAGACTCACAGTGGGGAGGAGCTTAGACCCGTGCGGGAGCTTCCCAAGAACATGCAGGACAAGCGGCGGGAGAAGTGCGTTCCTTATCCAGATAATGACGTGAAGTGTTCTGTGAATGTTCACTAGGGTTGGGTATTGTTAGAATTTTAATTTTAATGATTCCAATTTGATTCTGCTTATCGATTCCGATTCTTTTCGATTCCTAATTTCGATTTCAGTTAGGTAAAAAAAAAAAACCTTAGATATCATTCACATTTAGTCTTATTGCAAAACATTTAATTGTATCTGAATATCATGAACAGAAATCAACAGGCTAAAGAACACATACAGGAACGTTTGCTCGTGGTTTAAAAACACCATAGAAGATCAACTAGCCGAACTAATATAAACTTCATTTATAGCATTATAAAAGACAAGTAAACACTCAGTAATTAAAAAAGAACAACAAAAAAATTTTGCAATCACAACAAATAGACACAACTGAACAAAGATACGATTGAAATAAACAGTGTTTTAAGATTTTCAGTATTCAGGTACAGAAACTGTAATCAAATGTAAAATAACACTGCACTTTATAAATGAAATATACATTACAAATATAAAGTTATTGTGTATACAGTGAAGAACGAGTGAATTTTCTCTTTGTCTTCTGTTGTTTGATTAGTGTTATTATAGAGACAGCAGGAATATTAGTGTTATTATAGAGACACTGTTGGGGATTGCAACACTGAAACTGGTGGATTATATTATTGACCGCTGCAGAACTCTGGTTAGGGAGTCGGAGTCATCAGATAGAGTTTAGATGTTTATTGTACAAGAGTGACCATATACACACAATAGTGTACTTGAGGTAGTTTTTTGTCACAAACTTAATCTTACACATAAACACTGCACATGAATGTGTGCACGCGATATGATCGCTCAACTGGAGTAGCTTAGTGAATAGGCAATTACACTGAGTCCGTACGTGCTGAGAATGATGCACTACGTTATTTGCTGTCTTTGGTGTTACCTTCTAGATCAGGCAACTGTCTCAAGCGTGCAGCTGGTCTAATGTAAGCTATACCGTCAATAACAACTTCGACAGTTCGCACACATCCGTCACTGCTGGGCAATGTCTTCCGAACTCTGCCTATGGGCCACTGACCTCTTGGGAGTTGCGGATCCACTATCAGTACAACAGAGTCGATTTCCAGCCACTTCTGCCTTGTCTGAAGTGTAGGCAAGTAGTTTCTGGTGAACTGTATCCAGAATTGGTCCACCATGTTTTCACAGTGACGCCACCTCCGCCGCCCCATGTCTCCTGGAGCATACGGCACCTGAGGGAGAGATGCATCCCGCCGCCCCCTAAGGAGAAGGTTAGGAGTAATTGGATCGATGTCTGCGACATCTGTTGAGGCATATCCCAGAGGTTTCGAATTGAGAATCCCCTCCACTTCCTCTAGGATTGTGGACATGCTGCGTAACTGATCCACAGTTTTCTTGGCTGCTGGGACAGTAGGGAAGCTTGTCAGGCAATTATCCACATAGAAGCTCTGGTGGACTAGCTGTTGCAGACCTGGAAATTTGGCTTCAAAATTGAAAGCATGGTGCTGCAGAGCAAAGATGGCACAGCATGGACTGCTTGTTGTGCCGAATGGCAGAACCTGCCACTCGTATATACATCTGGAAGGTTTTCACTCTGCATATCTCTCCAAATGAAACGGAGAAAGGGCCTGTCCTTCGGCAATAGGCGGACCTGATGGAACATGCCCTTGATATCTGCGCTTACTGCTACAGGATGCTGTCTGAATCTCAGGAGTACTCCTAACAGTGATGGTCCAAGTGTGGGACCTGGCAGGAGCTGATCGTTCAAGGACATGCCATGGTATCTGTAAGAACAGTCAAACACCATTCGTTGCTTATTGTTATGACTCACGAGATGATGGGGCAGATACCATGCCTCTGTTTGTGTCGCTTCCATTTGGTTGAGCTTGACTATGTGACCTGCCTCGATGAGTTTTGCAATCTCTCCTGGATAGATTGAAGCCTTTCAGAGGTCTTCTGGAGTCTCCTTTCAGTGCTCCTCAGATTTGCAAGGACGGATTGCATGGAGCCCTTAAGTTCTGGGGCACCTGGTTTCCACAGAAGAGGGGTGGTGTAACGCTGTACTCCCTTGACATTCACTTGCTGCGTTTGATACTCAAGCAACTGCATAGCCTCTTTGTCTTGCCTAGACCAGACAACCAGTTTCTCGTTGCGAAAGGGCAGCACATGCAGTTGCCATAACCTTTTTACACATTTCTGTAGAGCAGATCATCTGGGTGGTCAGTGCAGATGAAGAAACAATGCTGCACTGGTTTTTGGACTGTAGTACTCATTTCCGCCCCTTGGAGTGCCCAGCCGAGAGCTGTACAAACTGCCACGGGTCCCCCTTTGGTGCCTTGACGAATAGGCTCTTTAGCAGTAATAAGTAGGGGTGCGCCGATCCGATATTCGGTATCGGTATTAGTCCGATACTGGCCAAAATCACTGGATCGGATATTGCATGAATCGCGGGAGTATAACCCGATCCGATACGATCACGTCCCTTAGTCCTAAATTGTCATACAAAGGCTTAACAACACCTGAGAGACATGCCGTAAAGAGAGATGAGCAACATGCGTCACGCAGGGTTGCCAGATTTTCACATACAAATCCCGCCCAATTGCTTCTTAAAAATAGCTAATCGCGTTTCGGGGTGGGAGAGACCGCGGACTTGGCAACACTGGCATCACGTGAACGGTAGCTAGAGGTGAGTGAGGTCTATGAGTGAGGTAAGCGAGCCCTCTCAGCAATTGTCCCTCCAGAAATACGCGATTATGCGATCGCATGATTCAATGCAAAATCAGCCAAAGTCTGCATATTTATGCGGGGGGCGCATTTTTTTCAAATACGCCGCACTTTCGCCGCATAAATTGCAGATATCCGCGTGCAAAATATGCGGGCTTGCATGATTTCATAATCCCCGTATTTTCGTTGCAAAAAGTCACATATATCTTAGCAGAAAGTTGAAAAATGTTGCGTTTACTTCACACAAGCGCAGCCTTTTGCCCTGTTGCTATGGGAACGCTATGAAGTGACGTAATTGCGCGACATCATTGAAAAGCTGCAAACCCCGTAATGCTGATGAAACCATGATGAAGCTCGCAAATCATTCTCATTTGACAACAAACATAAGCGCAAAAGACCGCGCAAAGCAGTTTCCCAGTGTGTTACATGACAGTGGGGGCAAATTATTCTGCACTCCGGGCAACTGCGTGTTGGACCACAGGCGGAAGTCAACGCTGGACAACCACTTTGCCACTTTGTCATTTTTACAGAAGTTGTAGCATATTCATTTTGTAAAGCTACAGAACTTGTTCGACTCATCAATGTTTTGTAAGTTTGAGCATGTGTTTATTAAGGTCTGAAATAAAACAAGATGAGCACTTTAATATTCCCAGCACTTTATGTGAGGTAGTATGCTTGCTTATCATAGGAAGTAATAAGAAATGACTCTTTACATTAAAGTAGTAGCCTAGTGAACAGGGTGTTGGGGAAAAAATTGTTTTTTCTCTTTTTCATCAAAGCGCAGTTTTTGCAAGTTCCCGCAATTTCATTGCATAAAATTGCATAAATATCCCGCATATTCCATCGCATTTTTTAAGAAAACGTGCTGCATAATCAAGGATTTTTGCCCGCAACAATCACAAAAAAACTCTGCGTTTTTCTGGAGGGACTTAATTATTAAATTATCATGCCAGCTGTGTGGAATAAATAGTATCGATCGGTATCGACAGATACTCAAGTGTGTGGTATCGGTATCGGTATCGGACATGAAAAAGTGGTATCGAGCCACCCCTAGTAATAAGGTGAACTTGGTCAGAACCTATGTATGACTGTATTATTCGGTATGACTGTTCCACCAGATCAATGCCAGATGCTGTGAATGCTCCAAACACTTGATAGCGTTTCTCTTGTTTACCTCTTGGAGAAATATCAAAGGTGACTTTTGAGCCATTAAGGTGAGTAGTGTCTGGTCGGACTGTATGAAGTGCCAGAGTTTCAGGTTCACCTATAAGCTAGACCTGCTGGACAGCGGTAGGTAGGATCATGGTGCGCTGTGCTCCGTCATCTAATATAGCATAAGTCTCTATTGTCTTTGATTTGTGGTGCATCAGCACCGGCACCACTTTCAGAAGGACTCTGTCTGATGCAATGGATGGCAAGAGGTAGATGTGGCTCTCCGAGGTAGCTGATGATGTATCGGTTGCATGACTTCGGGCCACACCATGAAGCACTTGAAGGTGAATACCACCACAGTCACTGCAGGGTTTCTTCAGATTACAGGTCTTCAGCGTAGTACTTAAGGTAGTTTTTTGTCACAAACCTTATCTTGCACATAAACACTGCACATGAATGTGTGCACGCGATATGATCGCTCAACTGGAGTAGCTTAGTGAATAGGCAATTACACTGAGTCCGTACGTGCTGAGAATGCTGCACTACGTTATTTACAACGCAACTTAAAACGTCACACACATAGCTACCTTAATACTTAAAGGGAGAGAATTCACAACAGACACAGCAGGAATATTAGTGTTATTATAGAGACAGGGTTA
>NC_136881.1:44919665-44977165 GCF_949152265.1 Phoxinus phoxinus
ACGTAAGCTCATTCAGGACGAGGATCGCTTCCAGAGCTTCTGCAACAAGATCTTCGCGGGCTGGGACTTCTGCATCACCAACGAGAATGCGGCGCGGCTGAAGCGGAGCAGCTTACTGTACGAGATGAAGGTGCGTCTCCTGCCACTCCCGTGAGCTCCTGTGGGACGAGAGCTTAACTCCTGTGTTCCTGAGGGACGACAGCCTAACTGCTGTGTTCCTGAGGGACGAGAGCCTAACTCCTGTGTTCCTTAGGGTCGAGAGCCTAACTCCTGTGATCCTCAGGGTTGAGAGCCTAACTGCTGTGTTCCTGAGGGACGAGAGCCTAACTCCTGTGTTCCTGAGGGACGACAGCCTAACTCGTGTGATCCTAAGGGACGACAGCCTAACTGCTGTGTTCCTGAGGGACGAGAGCCTAACTGCTGTGTTCCTGAGGGACGAGAGCTTAACTCCTGTGTTCCTGAGGGACGACAGCCTAACTGCTGTGTTCCTGAGGGACGAGAGCCTAACTCGTGTGATCCTAAGGGACGACAGACTAACTGCTGTTTTCCTGAGGGACGAGAGCCTAACTGCTGTGTTCCTGAGGGACGAGAGCCTAACTGCTGTGTTCCTGAGGGACGAGAGCTTAACTCCTGTGTTCCTGAGGGACGACAGCCTAACTGCTGTGTTCCTGAGGGATGAGAGCCTAACTCGTGTGATCCTAAGGGACGACAGCCTAACTGCTGTTTTCCTGAGGGACGACAGCCTAACTGCTGTGTTCCTGAGGGACGAGAGCCTAACTCGTGTGATCCTAAGGGACGAGAGCCTAACTGCTGTGTTCCTGAGGGACGAGAGCCTAACTCCTGTGTTCCTGAGGGACGACAGCCTAACTGCTGTGTTCCTGAGGGACGACAGCCTAACTGCTGTTTTCCTGAGGGACGAGAGCCTAACTGCTGTGTTCCTGAGGGACGAGAGCTTAACTCCTGTGTTCCTGAGGGTCGAGAGCCTAACTCCTGTGATCTTTAGGGTTGAGAGCCTAGCTCCTGTGTTCCTTAGGGTTGAGAGCCTAGCTCCTGTGTTCCTGAGGGACGACAGCCTAACTGCTGTGTTCCTTAGGGTTGAGAGCCTAGCTCCTGTGTTCCTGAGGGTCGAGAGCCTAACTCTTGTGTTCCTGAGGGACGAGAGCCTAACTGCTGTGTTCCTGAGGGTCGAGAGCCTAACTCTTGTGTTCCTGAGGGACGAGAGCCTAACTGCTGTGTTCCTTAGGGTTGAGAGCCTAACTGCTGTGTTCCTTAGGGTTGAGAGCCTACCTGCTGTGTTCCTGAGGGACGAGAGCCTAACTGCTGTGTTGCTTAGGGTTGAGAGCCTAACTGCTCTTTTCCTTAGGGTTGAGAGCCTACCTGCTGTGTTCTTGGGGGTCGAGAGCCTAACTCTTGTGTTCCTGAGGGACGACAGCCTAACTGCTGTTTTCCTGAGGGACGAGAGCCTAACTGCTGTGTTCCTGGTGGACGAGAGCCTAACTGCTGTGTTCCTGATGGACGAGAGCCTAACTGCTGTGTTCCTGAGGGATGTGAGCCTAACTCGTGTGATCCTAAGGGATGACAGCCTAACTGCTGTTTTCCTGGTGGACGAGAGCCTAACTGCTGTGTTCCTGATGGACGAGAGCCTAACTGCGGTGTTCCTCAGGGTCGAGAGCCTAACTCGTGTGTTCCTGAGGAATGAGAGCCCAACTCGTGTGATCCTGAGGGACGACAGCTAAACTGCTGTTTTCCTCAGGGTCGACATCCTAACTCCTGTGTTCCTGAGGGACGACAGCTAAACTGCTGTGTTCCTGAGGGTCTAGAGCCTAACTGCTGTGTTCCTGAGGGACGACAGCTTAACTGCTGTGTTCCTGAGGGACGACAGCCTAACTCGTGTGTTCCTGAGGGACGACAGCTAAACTGCTGTGTTCCTGAGGGACGACAGCCTAACTGCTGTGTTTCTGAGGGACGACAGCCTAACTGCTGTGTTCCTGAGAGACGACAGCCTAACTGCTGTGTTCCTGAGGGACGACAGCCTAACTGCTGTGTTCCTGAGGGACGACAGCCTAACTGCTGTGTTCCTGAGGGACGACAGCCTCACTGCTGTGTTCCTGAGGGACGACAGCCTCACTGCTGTGTTCCTGAGGGACGACAGCCTCACTGCTGTGTTCCTGAGGGACGACAGCCTCACTGCTGTGTTCCTGAGGGACGACAGCCTAACTGCTGTGTTCCTGAGGGACGACAGCCTAACTGCTGTGTTCCTGAGGGACGACAGCCTAACTGCTGTGTTCCTGAGGGACGACAGCCTAACTGCTGTGTTCCTGAGGGACGACAGCCTAACTGCTGTGTTCCTGAGGGACGACAGCCTAACTGCTGTGTTCCTGAGGGACGACAGCCTAACTGCTGTGTTCCTGAGGGACGACAGCCTAACTGCTGTGTTCCTGAGGGACGACAGCCTAACTGCTGTGTTCCTGAGGGACGACAGCCTAACTGCTGTGTTCCTGAGGGACGACAGCCTAACTGCTGTGTTCCTGAGGGACGACAGCCTAACTGCTGTGTTCCTGAGGGACGACAGCCTAACTGCTGTGTTCCTGAGGGACGACAGCCTAACTGCTGTGTTCCTGAGGGACGATAGCCTCACTGCTGTGTTCCTGAGGGACGACAGCCTCACTGCTGTGTTCCTGAGGGACGACAGCCTAACTGCTGTGTTCCTGAGGGACGACAGCCTAACTGCTGTGTTCCTGAGGGACGACAGCCTAACTGCTGTGTTCCTGGGGGACGACAGCCTCACTGCTGTGTTCCTGAGGGACGACAGCCTCACTGCTGTGTTCCTGAGGGACGACAGCCTAACTGCTGTGTTCCTGAGGGACGACAGCCTCACTGCTGTGTTCCTGAGGGACGACAGCCTAACTGCTGTGTTCCTGAGGGACGACAGCCTCACTGCTGTGTTCCTGAGGGACGACAGCCTCACTGCTGTGTTCCTGAGGGACGACAGCCTCACTGCTGTGTTCCTGAGGGACGACAGCCTCACTGCTGTGTACCTGATGGACGACAGCCTCACTGCTGTGTACCTGATGGACGACAGCCTCACTGCTGTGTTCCTGACGGACGACAGCCTCACTGCTGTGTTCCTGACGGACGACAGCCTCACTGCTGTGTACCTGACGGACGACAGCCTCACTGCTGTGTTCCTGACGGACGACAGCCTCACTGCTGTGTACCTGACGGACGACAGCCTCACTGCTGTGTACCTGACGGACGACAGCCTCACTGCTGTGTACCTGACGGACGACAGCCTCACTGCTGTGTACCTGACGGACGACAGCCTCACTGCTGTGTACCTGACGGACGACAGCCTCACTGCTGTGTACCTGACGGACGACAGCCTCACTGCTGTGTACCTGACGGACGACAGCCTCACTGCTGTGTTCCTGACGGACGACAGCCTCACTGCTGTGTTCCTGACGGACGACATCCTAACTGCTGTGTTCCTGACGGACGACAGCCTCACTGCTGTGTTCCTGACGGACGACAGCCTCACTGCTGTGTTCCTGACGGACGACAGCCTCACTGCTGTGTACCTGACGGACGACAGCCTCACTGCTGTGTACCTGACGGACGACAGCCTCACTGCTGTGTACCTGATGGACGACAGCCTAACTGCTGTGTTCCTGATGGACGACAGCCTCACTGCTGTGTTCCTGATGGACGACAGCCTCACTGCTGTGTTCCTGAGGGACGACAGCCTCACTGCTGTGTTCCTGACGGACGACAGCCTCACTGCTGTGTACCTGACGGACGACAGCCTCACTGCTGTGTTCCTGACGGACGACAGCCTCACTGCTGTGTACCTGACGGACGACAGCCTCACTGCTGTGTTCCTGACGGACGACAGCCTCACTGCTGTGTACCTGACGGACGACAGCCTCACTGCTGTGTTCCTGACGGACGACAGCCTCACTGCTGTGTTCCTGACGGACGACAGCCTCACTGCTGTGTACCTGACGGACGACAGCCTCACTGCTGTGTTCCTGACGGACGACAGCCTCACTGCTGTGTACCTGACGGACGACAGCCTCACTGCTGTGTACCTGACGGACGACAGCCTCACTGCTGTGTACCTGACGGACGACAGCCTCACTGCTGTGTACCTGACGGACGACAGCCTCACTGCTGTGTACCTGACGGACGACAGCCTCACTGCTGTGTTCCTGACGGACGACATCCTAACTGCTGTGTTCCTGACGGACGACAGCCTCACTGCTGTGTTCCTGACGGACGACAGCCTCACTGCTGTGTTCCTGACGGACGACAGCCTCACTGCTGTGTTCCTGACGGACGACAGCCTCACTGCTGTGTACCTGACGGACGACAGCCTCACTGCTGTGTTCCTGACGGACGACAGCCTCACTGCTGTGTACCTGACGGACGACAGCCTCACTGCTGTGTACCTGACGGACGACAGCCTCACTGCTGTGTACCTGACGGACGACAGCCTCACTGCTGTGTACCTGACGGACGACAGCCTCACTGCTGTGTTCCTGATGGACGACAGCCTCACTGCTGTGTTCCTGATGGACGACAGCCTAACTGCTGTGTTCCTGATGGACGACAGCCTCACTGCTGTGTTCCTGAGGGACGACAGCCTCACTGCTGTGTACCTGACGGACGACAGCCTCACTGCTGTGTTCCTGACGGACGACAGCCTCACTGCTGTGTACCTGACGGACGACAGCCTCACTGCTGTGTACCTGACGGACGACAGCCTCACTGCTGTGTACCTGACGGACGACAGCCTCACTGCTGTGTTCCTGACGGACGACAGCCTCACTGCTGTGTTCCTGAGGGACGACAGCCTAACTGCTGTGTTCCTGAGGGACGACAGCCTAACTGCTGTGTTCCTGTGCCCACAGACAGATCTGGAAGAGGAGCGGATCAAGCGCCGGATGGCCAATCGCACGAGGGGGGAGAGGTGCCGCATCTACGTGCTCAGAGCCGGGCTCAACCTGTTCGTCATGGCCGTCTTAGTCACCTGCTTCTACTGCATCTACGTGGCCACGGTGTTCTCGCAGCGCAAGCAGGTGGAGGTGAGCTGTGACTATAGACTGTAAAACAATATGGGCATAGTGTCCGTAACGTCACCCGTAGGTTCTGAAGAGCATTTCTGAAGCCCAAAGTGGGCGGAGCCGGCCGTCGCCATTTTGGCAGCGCGTCACTCCCGGATAAACGAAAATGTGCAGCGAGGCGGATTAGCTGAGGTGACGTGACGCTAACACTAGCAGACAAATGGCTAGTAGTGACATCAGTGGCAATCCACCTGTCACTTAAGTGGCCACACCCTTAATAATGCACTTTAAGGCTTAATATATTTTAAATGGATGAGTTATAAAAAAAATCACCCACCTCACAGTCGTCATGAAGGGCAAAATTAGCTTTATAGACCAGAACCTTTTTGCACCAGGCTGTAAACTTTTTTTTCTGCTGTAAAGTTGGCCATTTTAACACAGGGGTCTATGGGAATGACTCTCTTTTTGCAGCCTGTCTCTAGTGGCTAGATATGGATCCGTTACCTAAGTAACCGGTATCAAAACGGTGCCTCATTTCGGTGCCACTTAAATGCCTCAGCTGTCGGTTGAAATATCTGCCCTCTGTCAGAAAATGAAAATGTCATTAAAACAACCTTTAACATTAGTTTTCAAAACTGTGCAACTCACCGAGTGATTAGTGGTGTTCGTTGATGTTCCAGAAACAAAAAGTGTTGCGAAATACAGTTTCTGTCGTGTTTTATTCGTCATTTTGTAAAATCCCATTGAATTCTGTTGAAGGACTGAGTGCTCGTTAATATAAATGCGCTACCGGAAACGGAAAGGGGGCTGTTTACATTTGGTCGATGTAGTCTTTTTGCTCGCTTCCGTTTCTCATAAGGCTAGCGAGCAGAGCTCTTTACCACAGTTTTTGACCGCACAAATTCTAACCATATTGAAAGACGTGACCACTGACCAGTGCAATATGAAGTTGAACTCGACTGTGACCGTGAGTGTCCCGCGAGACATAAACATCGGTTATCGCCATCAAGTGGTCGGGAGTGTGCTAACGCTTCAGATTCAAATATTGAGCGGAAGTTACACGGTTCTGAAAAAATAGTTCCACTATAGCAAAATAAACGGATTGGAATCATATATTGCGACGATATATTGTTTATAATCATCAACGAACACCACTAATCACTCGGTGAGTTTAACAGTTTTGTAAACGAACATTATTGGCTGTTTTAATGACATTTTCGGACATGCACATTGACTCCAATGTTAAATGGGTCCATGGCCAATTCTTTTATAGTCAAAAACTCGAGAGAGGAACCATTGTCAAAAAAAATTTGTTCATCCAAAACAAACTACAATATAGACTCAAGGTGTTAAATACCGGAATTATCCTTTAACCCTTTGACGCGTACGATCGTTCATACACCGGTGTGATTAGAACGTTCAGATCATGCGATCATCAACTTCTAAATTCAAATCTGCGATCGTGCGTTGGCTGGCGCTGAGCCAGAGACAGACGCTTTCAGTGCTGTCATATATCACAACTATAGCTCATTGTCACAGTTGTAAACGTGAAGGGTTTCGCGTCACAGTATTTAAGGAGATGCGTTCTAAAATAACGCTCACCTTGTGCAGGACTTGCAATAAGTCAGGAGAGGTGTCATGTTTGGCCAGAGAAGTCAAAACATTTAAAAAGAATTGCTGAAATTTAAAGCTGGTTTGTAGCATACCAAGAATACAGACTACTTTGCTGTTATTAGTACTGTAGTGTTATTTATGCTGTAGTGTTATTTATACTGTAGTGTTATTTATACTGTAGTGTTATTTATACTGTAGTGTTATTTAGTGTTAAATTATTGTATTTGGGTTAGGTGCCTTAGGTTTTATTGTGAATTCATGTACATTTTTTGTTTTGTATTTAGACTACTTGTTTTTATATATTTACTTTAAATTTTGAATATATTAAATTGTAAGAATTCTTTTTTTTCCTTTTTTTTTTTCAAATAAAAAAGCCGTTCTTGAAAAAAAGCCGTCCCTAGTTGGGTGTGACGTCTGCTGTTCGGGTTTGCCTTCTGATGGTGTTTATAATGAGGTGTGTGTGTGTAGGGTGCGAAGAGTGCGTTCCTGCAGGAGCTGGTGGTGGAGTACCTGCCCTCCATCGTCATCACGCTGGCCAACTTCATCACGCCGCTGATCTTCAGCCTCATCATCACCTTTGAGGACTACTCGCCCGCCTTCGAGATCCGCTTCACGCTGATGAGGCACGGCACGCACCACACACACTCTCTGCTGCACACACACTGCTTTCCCAAACACTGACAGCCACAGCCATTATATTGCACACAAAACACAAATGAAGGTATTTTAATGAAATCTGAGAGACTTCTTTCCCTTCATCGTAAGTCTATTCATGTGAATGGAGCGGTTTAATCCAAGTCTCCTGAAGAGACATAGGGCCCTATTGTAACGCTCTGAAACACAAGTAACTCTGTGTGCGGATCCCGGCGCTGTTGCTATTATACCAGCGGGATAAACGACTCTTGTGCCCGACGCAAATCTTGGTCTGAAGTCGCTTCATTACTCATAGGTGTGGTTTGGGCGTAACGTGAAATAAACCAATCAGAGCGTCCTCTCACATTCCCTTTAAGAGCAGGCGCGCTTGTTCCATGGCGGATCGCTATTATAATGGCGGATCGCTATTATAACGGCGGATTTGCCAGCGCACGCCAGGAGCGATTCACAGCCGAGGAGACTGACGTTCTCGTCAGGGCCGTAAAACACAGAGAAGTGACATTGGGGATGATGGGAGAAACCCACACAAATTAGCTTCGGTTAAACAGGCGTATAATTTAATAATAATTTGGGTAAATAATGTAATCTAGATTTATGCCTATTTTTTTCACATCTTCACGGACACAACAATGATTTCCCTCGTGTGTAAATGTTTTTCCTTGTAATAATGTATGATTTGCAAAAATGAAAACTGCTGTGTCTGTTTAGATTAGAGAATCAAAGTGTATGCCCGTTGTTCACACGCTACATAATGGCCAAGCACGCGCCCTTAAAATAGCATATGACTGTCTTTAGACTAGGGTTTTCCTGGTCAGTGGCGGAATTGCTTTCTAAAACTAGAAAATAGCACCAGGGAACGTTTGCGCCGGAACACACTCTCTGCACCGCCCCCGCAAGCGCAAGTTCATTCCCTAATTTACCGACGTGCGTCTGTGGAGGGAAAAGTCTGCTGTGTGCGAATGCAAAATAGGAATGATACATGCGTCGGTGTACAAAGTCAATTGCGCTGGGTGCAAGATAGGGCCCATAATCACTTACAGATTTAACACACCACTCAAGTATGCTATCATTTATAGCTGTACTGAAAGCGACAATGAAAATTCACCTCAGATCTTATAAAAATAAATAAAAATAAACTTTGTTCTATGACAAAAGATCAAGTCATTCAATATGTAAGTTTAATGTTAAAATGGTTTCATATTTTAGAATTTGATTATGTACTTATTCATTCTATTGTGAGTGCAGTGCACCTGCAGATAGACTCTGCCCACACTCTTCTGATTGGCAGAGAGACTCCGCCCACACTCTTCTGGTTGGCTGAGTGCAGTGCGCCTGCAGGGAGACTCTGCCCACACTCTTCTGATTGGCTGAGTGTAGTGTGCCTGCAGAGAGACTCCGCCCCCACACTCTTCTGATTGGCTGAGTGTAGTGCGCCTGTAGGGAGACTCCGTCCACACTCTTCTGATTGGCAGAGAGACTCCGCCCACACTCTTCTGATTGGCTGAGTGCAGTGCGCCTGCAGGAGACTCTGCGCACACTCTTCTGATTGGCAGAGAGACTCCGCCCACACTCTTCTGATTGGCTGAGTGCAGTGCGCCTGCAGGGAGACTCTGCCCACACTCTTCTGATTGGCTGAGTGTAGTGCGCCTGCAGAGAGACTCCGCCCACACTCTTCTGATTGGCTGAGTGCAGTGCGCCTGCAGGGAGATTCCGCCCACACACTTCTGATTGGCTGAGTGCAGTGCACCTGCAGGGAGACTCCGCCCACACTCTTCTGATTGGCAGAGAGACTCCGCCCACACTCTTCTGATTGGCTGAGTGCAGTGCACCTGCAGGGAGACTCCGCCCACACACTTCTGATTGGCTGAGTGCAGTGCACCTGCAGGGAGTCTCCGCCCACACTCTTCTGATTGGCAGAGACTCCGCCCACACTCTTCTGATTGGCTGAGTGCAGTGCGCCTGCAGGGAGACTCTGCCCACACTCTTCTGATTGGCTGAGTGTAGTGCGCCTGCAGAGAGACTCCGCCCACACTCTTCTGATTGGCTAAGTGCAGTGTGCCTGCAGGGAGACTCCGCCCACACTCTTCTGATTGGCTGAGTGCAGTGTGCCTGCAGAGAGACTCTGCCCACACTCTTCTGATTGGCTGAGTGTAGTGCGCCTGCAGAGAGACTCTGCCCACACTCTTCTGATTGGCTGAGTGTAGTGCGCCTGCAGAGAGACTCCGCCCACACTCTTCTGATTGGCAGAGAGACTCCGCCCACACTCTTCTGATTGGCTGAGTGTAGTGCGCCTACAGGGAGATTCTGCCCACACTCTTCTGATTGGCTGAGTGTAGTGCGCCTGTAGTGCGCCTGCAGGGAGATTCTGCCCACACACTCTTCTTATTGGCTGAGTGTAGTGCATTTACATTTACATTTATTCATTTAGCAGACGCTTTTATCCAAAGCGACTTAGAAATGAGAACAATAGAAGCAATTAAACTAGCAGTAGGACAACAGTATGTAAGTGCTATGACCCTTCGCAGTTCAATCTAACGTAGGTTTTGTTTTTTTGTTTTTTAAGATAGAATAGAGGAGAAAGTATTAGTATTACTGGTGAAAGTGCTGCCGAAAAAGATGCGTCTTCAGCAGTTTCTTAAAAATGGCTACGGACTCAGCAGCTCTGGTTGAGTTAGGCAGATCATTCCACCAGCAGAGATTTCGTGCCTCTTTGAGATGGCACCACAAGACGCCGCTCGCTTGTGCAAGCTGGGAGACCGGCCAGGAAAGCATTACAATAGTCCAGTCTGGATAGAACAAGCGCCTGAACAAGGAGTTGTGTAGCTCTGATAGGAAGGGCCTGATCCTCCTGATGTTGTACAAGGCAAATCTGCATGACCGGGCAGTGCTAGCAATGTGGTCTGTGAAATTCAATTGGTCATCAACTCCAAGGTTCCTGGCTGATCTTGGAGTTATGGATGACGAGCTGAATGGTGAAGTTGTGATGAAGTGCTGGGTTAGCCGGGATTACAAGTAGCTCTGTCTTCGCATGGTTTAGTTGAAGATGGTGATCCTTCATCCAGCCAGAAATGTCTGTCAGGCTGAGATGCGAGCGGCTACCGTCGGATCATCCGGCTGGAATGAGAGGTAGAGTTGTGTGTCATCAGCGTAGCAGTGGTAGGAAAAGCCAAGTTTCTGAATCACAGATCCTAGTGATGTCATGTAGATTGAGAAGAGAAGTGGTCCCAGCACTGAGCCCTGAGGCACTCCAGTAGCTAGATGTTGGGTCTTAGACACCTCACCCCTCCAAGACACCCTAAAGGACCTACCCGAGAGATAAGACTTGAACCACTGGAGTGCAGTTCCCGAGATGCCCTTCATCTTTAGGATTGACAGGAGGATCTGGTGGTTAACTGTGTCAAAGGCAGCAGCAGATCCAGCAGGATGAGAACTGAGGAAGCTGCTCTTGCCAGTCTCAGTGCTTCGATTAATGAGAGCAGAGCCGTCTCAGTTGAGTGTCCGCTTCTGAAGCCAGACTGATTGTTGTCCAATAGGTTGTTCTGCTTAAGAAAAGAGGAGATCTGGTTGAAAACAACTCGTTCAAGTGTTTTTGTGACGAATGGAAGAAGGGATACCGGTCTGTAATTCTCTAGATGTGCTGGATTTAGAGTGGGTTTCTTAAGCAGTGGGGTTACCCGAGCCTGCTTGAATGCTGTGGGAAATTTATCAGTGTGAAGAGTTCAGTGTTCAGTGACAAGCGTTATGTTTATTATGTGTGTGTTCAGGTGTGTGTTCATGCGTTTGGCCAGTATCGGTGTGCTCCTCTTCTCTCTGTGGGTCCAAATCACGTTCTGTGGAAGTTCAGAGTGTCCCTGCGGCTACAACCATGAGATCTACCCTGTACGTCACACAGTCACACACACACACACACACACACACACACACACACACACACACACACACACACACACACACACACACACTAGCTTGTTTTGGAATACTTGTGAGGACATTCCGTAGGCGTAATGGTTTTTATACTGTACAAACTGTATATTCTATCCCCTTTCCTCCCCTAACCCTAGCCCCTATCCTAAACCTGCCCATCACACACACACACACACACACTAAACCTGCCCTATCACAAGAAAACGTTCTGCATTTTTACATTTTTAATAAAACATAGTTTTTTATGTTTTTTAAGCTATTTGAATTATGAGGACTCATGAAATGTCCTCATAAACCAAGTTTAAGTTGTAATACCAGTGTAATACACATGTCATTATACACATTTGTGTCCTCATAAATCACATAAACAAGACCACACACACTCACTTTCTCACACACACTCACTCTCTCACACACACTCACTCTCTCTCTCACACACACACTCTCTCTCTCTCACACACACACACACACACACACACACGCACACACACTCACTCTCTCTCTCACACACACACACACACACACACACACACGGTATGTTGTGCATCTCTAAAGGAGTGTGTTGTCCTGCAGTGCTGGGAGACTCATGTCGGGCAGGAGATGTACAAGCTTGTGATCTTCGACTTCCTGATCATTGCCGCCGTCACCGTCTTCGTGGAGTTTCCCAGGAAGTATGAAGATGTTTTGCACAGATGTTTTGTGTTTTGTATGGAAGTAAAATAATACCAAATGTTTTTGAAATAAAAAAAAACCTGTTGAATTGCACTACTTGAAAAAAATATGCATTGCATTAACCATGCTTGCATTTGAATGCATTGTATTTTTAGGGCTTGCATTTTTATGGGCTGAAATTCAACATGGTTCTATATTTAAGCTGTGAATATTTCAATTCAAAACAACACATTTTCACTAATAAAATTTCAATAATCCATATTAACCTTTCATATTTTACTTCCAAAATATAAAAACTGTTTAAAAATACAAGTTAGACTTGTTACTTGACTTATTACTTCCATAGTTTTGCTTCAGATTCCCCTGAGGTCTGTGTCTGAGAGTCTTCTGGTTGTTTCAGGATCATCGTGAACCACTGCGACCACGGTTTGGTGAGGTGGTGGGGTCAGCAGGAGTTCGCCGTCCCTCAGAACGTGCTGGAGATCGTCTATGGTCAAACCATCTGCTGGATCGGCACCTTCTACTGCCCCCTGCTGCCCGCCATCAACACTGTCAAATACGTCCTCGTTTTCTACCTCAAGAAGGTCACAACTCAAGTGTGCTGCACAATACATGTTTCAGAGCATCTTTACAGAGAATGGTTTCAGTGTACAGTTTAGGAAGTATTCCGTTATCAGTCAGAGACGAGTGTAATGTTATGTAAACTTTGCAGTGATGTAGAGCTATAGTGTAGTATGTAATGTGGTTAGCTAGGTAAGGTATGTTACTCACACAGGTGTCTCTGGTGTACCGTGAGCCTCTAGTATGTAGTATGTTATGTGGTTAGTTATGTTAGGTATATTACTCCCACAGGTGTCTCTGGTGACTAACTGTCGTCCCGCCACTCGCCCGTTCCGAGCCTCCAGTTCCCACTTCTTCTTCCTGGTGGTGTTGCTGATCGGCTTGGCTCTGGCGTCAGTTCCCGTCACCGTCAGTATTGCAGAGTGAGTCCACACATCAGAACACGCTTCAAGACACACGTCGCGACACACATCACGACACGCATCACAGTCCGTATCAAACACGCTTCACAACACTCATCACGACATGCATCACGACACGCATCACGACACGCTTCACGACACGCATCACAACACGCTTCACAACACGCTTCACAACACGCTTCACAACACGCATCACGACACGCTTCACGACACGCATCACGACACGCTTTACAACACGCATCACGACACGCTTCACGACACGCTTCACGACACGCTTCACGACACGCATCACGACACGCATCACGACACGCTTCACGACACGCTTCACGACACGCTTCACGACACGCTTCACGACACGCTTCACAACACGCATCACGACACGCATCACGACACGCATCACGACACGCATCACGACACGCTTCACGACACGCATCACGACACGCTTCACAACACGCATCACGACACGCATCACGACACGCATCACGACACGCATCACGACACGCATCACGACACGCTTCACAACACTCATCACGACACGCTTCACAACACGCATCACAACACGCTTCACAACACGCATCACGACACGCTTCACAACACGCTTCACGACCCGCATCACGACACGCTTTACAACACGCATCACGACACGCATCACGACACGCATCACGACACGCATCACGACACGCTTCACGACACGCATCACGACACGCTTCACAACACGCATCACGACACGCTTCACAACACGCATCACGACACGCTTCACAACACGCATCACAACACGCTTCACAACACGCATCACGACACGCTTCACAACCCGCTTCACGACCCGCATCACAACACGCATCACGACACGCATCACGACACGCATCACGACACGCTTCACAACACGCTTCACGACCCGCATCACGACACGCTTTACAACACGCATCACGACACGCATCACGACACGCATCACGACACGCATCACGACACGCTTCACGACACGCATCACGACACGCTTCACAACACGCATCACGACACGCTTCACAACACGCATCACGACACGCTTCACAACACGCATCACAACACGCTTCACAACACGCATCACGACACGCTTCACGACACGCTTCACGACACGC
The DNA here is from genome assembly GCF_949152265.1 of Phoxinus phoxinus. Taxonomy (NCBI): domain Eukaryota; kingdom Metazoa; phylum Chordata; class Actinopteri; order Cypriniformes; family Leuciscidae; genus Phoxinus; species Phoxinus phoxinus. The sequence goes on from NC_136881.1 coordinate 44,933,691, forward strand.
TTCACGACACGCTTCACGACACGCATCACGACACGCTTCACAACCCGCTTCACGACCCGCATCACGACACGCTTTACAACACGCATCACGACACGCTTCACGACACGCTTCACGACACGCTTCACGACACGCATCACGACACGCATCACGACACGCTTCACGACACGCTTCACGACACGCTTCACGACACGCTTCACGACACGCTTCACGACACGCTTCACAACACGCATCACGACACGCATCACGACACGCATCACGACACGCTTCACGACACGCATCACGACACGCTTCACGACACGCATCACGACACGCATCACGACACGCTTCACGACACGCTTCACGACACGCTTCACGACACGCATCACGACACGCATCACGACACGCTTCACGACACGCTTCACGCATCACGACACGCTTCACAACACGCATCACGACACGCTTCACGACACGCTTCACAACACGCTTCACGACACGCATCACGACACGCTTCACGACACGCATCACGACACGCTTCACAACACGCATCACGACACGCTTCACGACACGCTTCACAACACGCATCACGACACGCATCACGACACGCATCACGACACGCATCACGACACGCTTCACGACACGCATCACGACACGCTTCACGACACGCATCACGACACGCATCACGACACGCTTCACGACACGCTTCACGACACGCTTCACGACACGCTTCACGACACGCATCACGACACGCATCACGACACGCTTCACGACACGCTTCACGCATCACGACACGCTTCACAACACGCATCACGACACGCATCACAACACGCATCACGACACGCATCACGACACGCTTCACGACACGCTTCACGACACGCTTCACAACACGCATCACGACACGCATCACAACACGCATCACGACACGCATCACGACACGCTTCACGACACGCTTCACGACACGCTTCACGACGCGCTTCACGACACGCTTCACGACACGCATCACGACACGCTTCACAACACGCATCACGACACGCATCACGACACGCATCACGACACGCTTCACAACACGCTTCACAACACGCTTCACGACACGCTTCACGACACGCTTCACAACACGCTTCACAACACGCTTCACGACACGCTTCACAACACGCATCACGACACGCTTCACAACGCATCACAACACGCTTCACAACACGCATCACGACACGCTTCAAAACGCATCACGAAATGCATCACAACACGCATCACGACACGCTTCACAACACGCATCACAACACGCATCACGACACGCTTCACAACGCATCACAACACGCTTCACAAAACGCATCACGACACGCTTCACAACACGCATCACGACACGCATCACGACATGCATCACGACACGCATCACAACACGCATCACGACACGCTTCACAACACGCATCACGACACGCATCACGACACGCATCACGACACGCATCACAACACGCATCACAACACGCTTCACAAAACGCATCACGACACGCTTCACACAACGCTTCACAACACGCATCACGACACGCATCACGACACGCATCACGACACGCATCACGACACGCATCACGACACGCATCACGACACACTTCACGACACGCATCACGACACGCATCACGACACGCATCACGACACGCATCACGACACGCATCACAACACACTTCACGACACGCTTCACGACACGCTTCACGACACGCATCACGACACGCATCACGACACGCATCACGACACGCATCACGACACGCATCACGACACGCATCACGACACGCATCACGACACGCATCACGACACGCATCACGACACGCATCACGACACGCATCACAACACGCATCACAAGTATTCCAGTATTAGACGCGCCTCTCGGTGTGTTCCAGTATTAGACGCGCCTCTCGGTGTGTTCCAGTATTAGACACGCCTCTCGGTGTGTTCCAGTATTAGACACGCCTCTCGGTGTGTTCCAGTATTAGACACGCCTCTCAGTGTGTTCCAGTATTAGACACGCCTCTCGGTGTGTTCCAGTATTAGACACGCCTCTCAGTGTGTTCCAGTATTAGACACGCCTCTCGGTGTGTTCCAGTATTAGACACGCCTCTCAGTGTGTTCCAGTATTAGACACGCCTCTCAGTGTGTTCCAGTATTAGACACGCCTCTCGGTGTGTTCCAGTATTAGACACGCCTCTCGGTGTGTTCCAGTATTAGACACGCCTCTCGGTGTGTTCCAGTATTAGACACGCCTCTCAGTGTGTTCCAGTATTAGACACGCCTCTCAGTGTGTTCCAGTATTAGACACGCCTCTCAGTGTTGGTTATACTCTCGTCTGCGGTGTGTTCCAGTATTAGACACGCCTCTCAGTGTGTTTCAGTATTAGACACGCCTCTCGGTGTGTTCCAGTATTAGACGCGCCTCTTGGTGTGTTCCAGTATTAGACACGCCTCTCGGTGTGTTCCAGTATTAGACACGCCTCTCAGTGTGTTCCAGTATTAGACACGCCTCTCAGTGTGTTCTAGTATTAGACACGCCTCTCAGTGTGTTCCAGTATTAGACACGCCTCTCAGTGTGTTCCAGTATTAGACACGCCTCTCGGTGTGTTCCAGTATTAGACACGCCTCTCAGTGTGTTCTAGTATTAGACACGCCTCTCGGTGTGTTCCAGTATTAGACACGCCTCTCAGTGTGTTCCAGTATTAGACACGCCTCTCGGTGTGTTCCAGTATTAGACACGCCTCTCAGTGTGTTCCAGTATTAGACACGCCTCTCAGTGTGTTCTAGTATTAGACACGCCTCTCAGTGTTGGTTATACTCTCGTCTGCGGTGTGTTCCAGTATTAGACACGCCTCTCAGTGTGTTCCAGTATTAGACACGCCTCTCGGTGTGTTCCAGTATTAGACACGCCTCTCGGTGTGTTCCAGTATTAGACACGCCTCTCGGTGTGTTCCAGTATTAGACACGCCTCTCGGTGTGTTCCAGTATTAGACACGCCTCTCGGTGTGTTCCAGTATTAGACACGCCTCTCGGTGTGTTCCAGTATTAGACACGCCTCTCGGTGTGCTCCAGTATTAGACACGCCTCTCGGTGTGTTCCAGTATTAGACACGCCTCTCGGTGTGTTCCAGTATTAGACACGCCTCTCGGTGTGTTCCAGTATTAGACACGCCTCTCGGTGTGTTCCAGTATTAGACACGCCTCTCGGTGTGTTCCAGTATTAGACACGCCTCTCGGTGTGTTCCAGTATTAGACACGCCTCTCGGTGTGCTCCAGTATTAGACACGCCTCTCGGTGTGTTCCAGTATTAGACACGCCTCTCGGTGTGTTCCAGTATTAGACACGCCTCTCGGTGTGTTCCAGTATTAGACACGCCTCTCGGTGTGTTCCAGTATTAGACACGCCTCTCGGTGTGTTCCAGTATTAGACACGCCTCTCGGTGTGTTCCAGTATTAGACACGCCTCTCAGTGTGCTCCAGTATTAGACACGCCTCTCGGTGTGTTCCAGTATTAGACACGCCTCTCGGTGTGCTCCAGTATTAGACACGCCTCTCGGTGTGTTCCAGTATTAGACACGCCTCTCGGTGTGTTCCAGTATTAGACACGCCTCTCGGTGTGTTCCAGTATTAGACACGCCTCTCGGTGTGTTCCAGTATTAGACACGCCTCTCGGTGTGTTCCAGTATTAGACACGCCTCTCGGTGTGTTCCAGTATTAGACACGCCTCTCGGTGTGTTCCAGTATTAGACACGCCTCTCGGTGTGTTCCAGTATTAGACACGCCTCTCGGTGTGTTCCAGTATTAGACACGCCTCTCGGTGTTGGTTATACTCTCCTCTGCGGTGTGTGTGCAGGATCCAGGCGTCGCGAGCGTGTGGCCCGTTCGTCAGCTACAGCACCTCATGGCAGGTGGTGCCGCGGGGGATTACCCAGCTGCCCCCGGGCCTGCGCTCGTTCCTGTTAGCGCTCGCCTCCGAGGCCTTCGCCGTGTCCTTCTTCGTCATCACCTGGTGAGCATCATCATCGCTCTTACATACTCTCTGCTGTATCGCTGGATCCTTTACGTGTGCAAATAAACATTTCATTTTACTTTTCAGTTTAAGATTTTACTAAATTGCGCTTTACCTAGTTTGGTGTTCTGGGTCAAAATGACCCGCCTACGAGAGAGTGCTTGTGAATCTCTTATTGTGCCATTATCACCAAATGCTGGATTCAGTCTTCTTGTCCACTTGAGGCCTGTGATCATTCAGTAACAAAAAAACTCTGCTAACTGAAAGAAAACTAGTTGATAAAAGTTTGGATTCAGTGTTCTGTGATAAGAGAGACATTTTTCATGGTGTAGCAAGGTGTAAAGTAAACCCCCAAATAAGCACAACAATGTGTGTGTGTGTTGCAGTCTGGGGATGTTCTATGTGATCGCCCTGGCTGGAGCTCATAAGCGTGTGATTGAACAGCTCCGAGATCAGCTGGCCATGGTGAGTCTCCACATGATGAGGATGATGATGATGATGATGAAGATGTTGAGTGTGTGTTTCTGTCTGAGCAGGAGGGCCGGGACAAGCGTTTCCTCATCCAGAAGTTGTATCAGGCCCAGCAGGCATCGTTCGGCCGTTCTGCGGACTCCAAGGGATTGCGCAGGAACCGAGCTGACACTGGATTGTGTTTAGTGGAGCCGTCAGTGGTTCTGGAGACTCAGGCGTGACCCGACCCAACTGACCCATCTGACCCATCCGACCCAACTGACCCATCCGACCCAACTGACCCATCGACCCAACTGACCCAACTGACCCATCGAACACACCCGCTCCGCGGAGTGGCTCCACTAACTCGCCTTACACTACACCCTGTTTACTACATTCACTGTTATTGACTTATTAGTGTGATTTTTGCTCTGTGTTTACAAAATGTACAAAAGTTTTGAGAATATCCAATTGTTGTGAGTGGACTGCTTTACTATCTGCACAATAAACCCATGAAACATCAGAATACAGAATATTTTCATCTGTATCGGAATAACATTTATGGATGCCATACTGAGAATTTAGCTGTGTTTGATTAACTCCGAGTGAACTACTGTTGCCCACTTTAATAAAGAGTCATTTTACTTGTAAGGCTATATGATTGAAAACAGGCCTCACGCAAACTGTTGCAAACATTCAGTTGTCAATCATAGTATTTACTTGCTGGATTATGCGGTTATAAAATGACATTTCTGGCCCATTTTGTTTTTTGACATGTTCAGTCATTTAATAAGTTTAACTGAAGCAAGGGAATCTAGGTTTATCTGGTAAGTTTTCAGCAGTTACTCCCTGCTAGTTAATGGATACATACTTAAGAGGGGAAAGTATACTTTATATTCGATCGCTGAAATTCATCCAGGTATTCAATTCAATTCAATTCAAGTTTATTTGTATAGCGCTTTTCACAATACATATTGTTTCAAAGCAGCTTTACAGAAAATGCATTTCAAAAATATACACACAAAATACAGTTAGTTAATCATAAAATTTAGGGCATAACATATCGCCGGCGTTGGGTCGTCTTTTCACAGGCGTCGAGTCGTCTCATCACAGGCGTTGGGGCATCTGAAGTCTCCATGAGAGGCTGGATACATAACTGGAGCTGACGAACTCTATTTGAGTTATAGGGACAGGCGTCCCGAGATAACAACAAAAAAGGCAGATGGGAAATAATTAGCGTAGCTGCTGTTCTTAATATGAATGCATTTGATCTGATTTAACTGTAGTATAAAAGGTATGAGATGCATCATGTGAATGCTTGGCTAAAGAGATGCGTCTTTAATCTAGTTTTAAACTGGGAGAGCGAGTCTGAGCCTCGGACAGTATCAGGAAGGCTATTCCAGAGTTTAGGAGCTAGATGTGAAAACGCCCTCCCTCCTTTAGTGGACTTAGTTATCCTCGGTACGACCAGAAGCCTCGAATTTAGCGATCTTAAAGAGCGCGATGGAATATATGGCGATAGAAGATCTCTTAAATACACAGGAGCTAAACCATTTAGGGCTTTATAGGTCAGTAGCAATACTTTGTAATTGATACGGAACTTAATAGGTAACCAGTGTAGAGATGATAAAATTGGTGTTATATGATCATATTTTCTTGATCTAGTAAGAACTCTAGCGGCTGCATTTTGGACTAACTGTAGCTTGTTTACGGAGGATGCAGGACAACCAGCTAATAAAGCATTACAGTAATCTAGTCTCGAGGTCATGAATGCATGAACTAACTTTTCTGCATCAGAAACTGATAGCATGTTACGTAGCTTAGCAATGTTTCTAAGGTGGAAAAAGGCTGTTCTTGTGACATTTGAAATATGATTTTCAAAAGACAAGTTGCGGTCTAGTATAACACCCAGGTCTTTTACTGTAGAGGATAAAGTAACAGGACGTCCTTCTAGATTAAGGTTGTATTGTAAGAGGTTTTGTGGGCAGTTTTTTGGACCAATCAGTAATACCTCCGTTTTATCTGAATTTAATAGAAGAAAATTACACGTCATCCAATATTTTATATCTTTAACACACTCTGTCATTTTAGATAATTTAGTGTTATCATCTGGTCGTGATGAAATATATAATTGAGTGTCATCAGCATAACAGTGGAAACTTATTCCATGTTTTCTTATAATATTACCAAGTGGCAGCATATAAATAGAGAATAGCAGGGGGCCTAATACAGATCCCTGTGGCACTCCATAATTTACTGATGTTATCTTTGATTTTTCCCCATTTAAATGGACAAAATGGTAGCGGTCTGATAGGTACGATCTAAACCAGCTTAATGCCTGTCCCTGAACACCAGTGTAATTTTGAAGTCGATCTAAGAGTATTTTATGATCTATAGTGTCAAACGCAGCACTAAGATCGAGTAAAACTAGTATTGAGATACAGCCTTGGTCAGAAGCTAAAAGTAAATCATTTGTAATTTTAACCAGTGCAGTTTCTGTGCTATGATGTGGCCTGAATCCTGACTGAAATTTTTCATAGATATCGTTTTCTTGCAAGAAAGAGTAGACCTAGTATTGTAGACCTTGTGAGCATTACTATGCTCTAACACGACACAATGACTCCTTTCTCAAACAAATAAGAATGATGCAACAACACAATTTGTTAATAGTTATTCAACTTTTAGCTTTAAAACATTTATTTAGCTAATAAAACATTTGTGTGCAAAAAAAAATCGGTCTTTACTTTACACTGTCTTTTAAGTAAAAAAAAAAAAGGAAAATATGTAAGGACCGATATTTTGACGGGCTGCTATTTGACCTTTTAAGCTTTTATTTTAACGGGCTGGTATGTTGGAGGCTTTTATTTTGACGGGCTGCTATATGATTTTGGAGGCTTTTATATGATTTTGGAGGCTTTTATTCTGACGGGCTGCTATATGATTTTGGAGGCTTTTATATGATGTTGGAGGCTTTTATTTTGACGGGCTGCTATATGATGTTGGAGGCTTTTATTTTGACGGGCTGCTATATGATGTTGGAGGCTTTTATTCTGACGGGCTGCTATATGATTTTGGAGGCTTTTATTCTGACGGGCTTTTATATGATGTTGGAGGCTTTTATTTTGACGGGCTGCTATATGATGTTGGAGGCTTTTATTTTGACGGGCTGCTATATGATGTTGGAGGCTTTTATTTTGACGGGCTGCTATATGATGTTGGAGGCTTTTATTCTGACGGGCTGCTATATGATGTTGGAGGCTTTTATTCTGACGGGCTTTTATATGATGTTGGAGGCTTTTATTTTGACGGGCTGCTATTTGACCTTTTAAGCTTTTATTTTAACGGGCTGGTATGTTGGAGGCTTTTATTTTGACGGGCTGCTATATGATTTTGGAGGCTTTTATATGATTTTGGAGGCTTTTATTCTGACGGGCTGCTATATGATTTTGGAGGCTTTTATATGATGTTGGAGGCTTTTATTTTGACGGGCTGCTATATGATGTTGGAGGCTTTTATTCTGACGGGCTGCTATATGATTTTGGAGGCTTTTATTCTGACGGGCTGCTATATGATTTTGGAGGCTTTTATTCTGACGGGCTGCTATATGATTTTGGAGGCTTTTATATGATGTTGGAGGCTTTTATTCTGACGGGCTGCTATATGATTTTGGAGGCTTTTATTCTGACGGGCTGCTATATGATTTTGGAGGCTTTTATTCTGACGGGCTGCTATATGATTTTGGAGGCTTTTATTCTGACGGGCTGCTATATGATTTTGGAGGCTTTTATTCTGACGGGCTGCTATATGATTTTGGAGGCTTTTATATGATGTTGGAGGCTTTTATTCTGACGGGCTGCTATATGATTTTGGAGGCTTTTATATGATGTTGGAGGCTTTTATTTTGACGGGCTGCTATATGATGTTGGAGGCTTTTATTTTGACGGGCTGCTATATGATGTTGGAGGCTTTTATTCTGACGGGCTGCTATATGATGTTGGAGGCTTTTATATGATGTTGGAGGCTTTTATTCTGACGGGCTGCTATATGATTTTGGAGGCTTTTATTCTGACGGGCTGCTATATGATTTTGGAGGCTTTTATTCTGACGGGCTGCTATATGATTTTGGAGGCTTTTATATGATGTTGGAGGCTTTTATTCTGACGGGCTGCTATATGATTTTGGAGGCTTTTATATGATGTTGGAGGCTTTTATTTTGACGGGCTGCTATATGATGTTGGAGGCTTTTATTCTGACGGGCTGCTATATGATTTTGGAGGCTTTTATATGATGTTGGAGGCTTTTATTTTGACGGGCTGCTATATGATGTTGGAGGCTTTTATTCTGACGGGCTGCTATATGATTTTGGAGGCTTTTATTCTGACGGGCTGCTATATGATTTTGGAGGCTTTTATATGATGTTGGAGGCTTTTATTCTGACGGGCTGCTATATGATTTTGGAGGCTTTTATATGATGTTGGAGGCTTTTATTTTGACGGGCTGCTATATGATGTTGGAGGCTTTTATTTTGACGGGCTGCTATATGATGTTGGAGGCTTTTATTCTGACGGGCTGCTATATGATGTTGGAGGCTTTTATATGATGTTGGAGGCTTTTATTCTGACGGGCTGCTATATGATTTTGGAGGCTTTTATATGATGTTGGAGGCTTTTATTTTGACGGGCTGCTATATGATGTTGGAGGCTTTTATTCTGACGGGCTGCTATATGATTTTGGAGGCTTTTATTCTGACGGGCTGCTATATGATTTTGGAGGCTTTTATATGATGTTGGAGGCTTTTATTTTGACGGGCTGCTATATGATGTTGGAGGCTTTTATTCTGACGGGCTGCTATATGATTTTGGAGGCTTTTATATGATGTTGGAGGCTTTTATTCTGACGGGCTGCTATATGATTTTGGAGGCTTTTATATGATGTTGGAGGCTTTTATTTTGACGGGCTGCTATATGATGTTGGAGGCTTTTATTCTGACGGGCTGCTATATGATTTTGGAGGCTTTTATATGATGTTGGAGGCTTTTATTCTGACGGGCTGCTATATGATTTTGGAGGCTTTTATATGATGTTGGAGGCTTTTATTCTGACGGGCTGCTATATGATTTTGGAGGCTTTTATATGATGTTGGAGGCTTTTATTTTGACGGGCTGCTATATGATGTTGGAGGCTTTTATTCTGACGGGCTGCTATATGATTTTGGAGGCTTTTATTCTGACGGGCTGCTATATGATTTTGGAGGCTTTTATTCTGACGGGCTGCTATATGATTTTGGAGGCTTTTATATGATGTTGGAGGCTTTTATTCTGACGGGCTGCTATATGATTTTGGAGGCTTTTATATGATGTTGGAGGCTTTTATTTTGACGGGCTGCTATATGATGTTGGAGGCTTTTATTTTGACGGGCTGCTATATGATGTTGGAGGCTTTTATTCTGACGGGCTGCTATATGATGTTGGAGGCTTTTATATGATGTTGGAGGCTTTTATTCTGACGGGCTGCTATATGATTTTGGAGGCTTTTATTCTGACGGGCTGCTATATGATTTTGGAGGCTTTTATTCTGACGGGCTGCTATATGATTTTGGAGGCTTTTATTCTGACGGGCTGCTATATGATTTTGGAGGCTTTTATATGATGTTGGAGGCTTTTATTCTGACGGGCTGCTATATGATTTTGGAGGCTTTTATATGATGTTGGAGGCTTTTATTTTGACGGGCTGCTATATGATGTTGGAGGCTTTTATTCTGACGGGCTGCTATATGATTTTGGAGGCTTTTATTCTGACGGGCTGCTATATGATTTTGGAGGCTTTTATATGATGTTGGAGGCTTTTATTTTGACGGGCTGCTATATGATGTTGGAGGCTTTTATTTTGACGGGCTGCTATATGATGTTGGAGGCTTTTATTCTGACGGGCTGCTATATGATGTTGGAGGCTTTTATATGATGTTGGAGGCTTTTATTCTGACGGGCTGCTATATGATTTTGGAGGCTTTTATATGATGTTGGAGGCTTTTATTTTGACGGGCTGCTATATGATGTTGGAGGCTTTTATTCTGACGGGCTGCTATATGATTTTGGAGGCTTTTATTCTGACGGGCTGCTATATGATTTTGGAGGCTTTTATATGATGTTGGAGGCTTTTATTTTGACGGGCTGCTATATGATGTTGGAGGCTTTTATTCTGACGGGCTGCTATATGATGTTGGAGGCTTTTATTCTGACGGGCTGCTATATGATTTTGGAGGCTTTTATATGATGTTGGAGGCTTTTATTCTGACGGGCTGCTATATGATTTTGGAGGCTTTTATATGATGTTGGAGGCTTTTATTTTGACGGGCTGCTATATGATGTTGGAGGCTTTTATTCTGACGGGCTGCTATATGATTTTGGAGGCTTTTATATGATGTTGGAGGCTTTTATTCTGACGGGCTGCTATATGATTTTGGAGGCTTTTATATGATGTTGGAGGCTTTTATTTTGACGGGCTGCTATATGATGTTGGAGGCTTTTATTCTGACGGGCTGCTATATGATGTTGGAGGCTTTTATATGATGTTGGAGGCTTTTATTCTGACGGGCTGCTATATGATTTTGGAGGCTTTTATATGATGTTGGAGGCTTTTATTCTGACGGGCTGCTATATGATGTTGGAGGCTTTTATTTTGACGGGCTGCTATATGATGTTGGAGGCTTTTATTCTGACGGGCTGCTATATGATGTTGGAGGCTTTTATTCTGACGGGCTGCTATATGATTTTGGAGGCTTTTATATGATGTTGGAGGCTTTTATTCTGACGGGCTGCTATATGATGTTGGAGGCTTTTATTTTGACGGGCTGCTCGCGGATATCGGGGCCCGTGAGCGCAGAGAAGCTTCGGTCCGTCGCGAATCTTCGCAAATAAAACCGAGATCGATATTAAAGCAGTAATGATCGCGCAGCAGCGTGTTAGTGCACTTTAAACACATCTGCAGGTGAGCGTGTGACCGTCCGTATGAGCTCTATAGATGTCAGTGTAAACCATAAACACGTAGAGCAGAAGTGAGCATAATGATTCATTCTGCATTTCATATAGTCTTAATTACACGTGACAGCCTGTAGACGTTGAGTTTCAGTCACACGAGTTTCAACGATAAGCGATGCTGAAGACGTTTGTGTTTGTCAAGTCAAGTTACCTTTATTTATATAGCGCTTTATACAACAAATTATGTGTGTTTGTATAATTATTTATTTTATATTTAAAGCTGCAGTCTGTTACTTTTTTGTGTAAATTTTTTTACTATTCACATAATGAGTACATCATTAATCCATTTTCCAAACCGTGTTTTTGTCTTATGATCCTGAATCACTACAGTATAAAAAGTGTTTAATATTGGGACTATATTAGACTGGTCGGGGTCGTACCACTGCGGAGGAACACAGAATCTACGTGATGCGTCATAGACATAAACACAGAGAAGTAGCTGCAGCTTTAATTATATATAATCAGGGTTTGAAATTAATTTTTTCACTCACCGGCCAATTTAACTACTAAATGTTTAAGTTACCGGCAATTCAGAACTTCTACTAGCCAAAAAAAAAAAAGTATATAATATAATAATTTATTATTCAAACCAAATCCTGTAATCCAGCCATCTCCTGCCTTCCTCTTTCATCCTCATCACCAAAAACATGTTTTAGGTGGACAGTTCAATACAGTACAAAGAACAACAAAACAAACAAATGAGGATGTTGGAAAATAATAATGACTTTTTCTGTTAACTAAATGCTTTTCAATCTTCGCTATTGCTTCAATGCAAATGAACAAGCGCGTCGTTATTTGTTGCGTAGTGACGGCATGTTAAAGCAAGCCAGATATGCGCAGATTCTGCAATGCGCTGTGTTTAATATATCATGATGACTCACGAGTATTTGCGCTAAATCTGTGCAGATTTGTCTTACACGTTCTTCCTCCGCAAAGTGAGCTAAACATAAATAGTAACACACCAAATTTGCTCGTGATTTGACAGCGTTACCCGCCACAGTTGATCTTTACCCGCATGTGGCGGGTGTTAATTTCAAGCCTTGTATGTAAAATATTTATTTTTTATTTTTTTATTGTCTAAAAAAGCCTTTCTAGGAACCTGAGATGCAAATTAGCTTTCACTATACTCTCTATGTGCAATACATATTTTCCAGCTTTGACTGGGATCATGTTTTTTTGTACTGTCCATATACAAATAAACGTATAAAAATCAAATATTATTTATGAATGTGTTATTTAAATGTGTTTAGAGTCACAGTGAGTCGGGTCGGGTCATGGCGTCGGGTCCAGAGGCCGTCCACTACATCCACCTCCACAACTCCAGCCAGTCGGTTCTGGAAGCCCTGAGATCGCAGCGGCGTAAAGGCCTGTTCTGCGACGTCACGGTGCGCATCCACGACGCCTCGCTGCGGGCCCACGCCTGCGTGCTAGCGGCCGGGAGCCCCTTCTTCCAGGACAAGCTCCTGCTGGGCCACTCGGAGATCTCGGTGCCGCCGCTGGTGCCGGCGGAGACGGTGCGGCAGCTCGTGGACTTCATGTACAGCGGCTCGCTAGTCGTGCTACACTCGCAGGCGCTCTGCATCCTCACCGCTGCCTCCATTCTGCAAATCAAGACCGTCATCGACGAGTGCACGCAGATCATCTCGCAGCGGCGCGGGGGCGGAGCCTCCGGTGGGGGGGCGGGGCCTAAGCAGGAGGAGGGTGGGGCCGACGGGAAGGGGCGGGAGAGCGCGACGCTGACGGGCTACGGCTACGACTGCGGCTCGGAAATGGCGGCCGCTCTGGGAGGCGGAGCTCCAACGGACGGTGGCGGTCTGGAAGGGGGCGGAGTCGGCGCTCTAATGCCACTTGGCGAGTTAGGAGGCGGGGCAATGTGTAGAGAGGAGGGGCTTGGCGTAGCAGGGGGCGGGGCCATGCTGAAGCCCTCGAGCTGCTCGCAAGAGATCAGCTACATGTTGAGCGCGGAGCGTGGCGCGGCGAACGAGCGCGGGCAGATGGCGGAGGAGTACGGCGGTGTGGCGGAGGAGCTGGTGAGCGGCGTGGAGCGCTTCAGCGAAGACGACGAGAGAGATGCACACGACGCCGACAGAGACGCCGACAGAGATAGACAGACCGCGCACACGCGCAAACAGAGGCAGCCGCTGAGACTGCAGGTAATGCTTCACACTTTTGTCAAACAGAGATTAGCATTGGCTCTGATGTGTGTGTGTGTTAGATTAGCAGAGATTAGCATTAGCTGTGATGCGTGTGTGCAGGTGCTGGGCGGCGAGCAGGTGGTTGTGAAGAACGAGGGCGTGCAGGAAGGGGAGGAGCTGTTTGAGATCGACGAGAGAGGAAACGCATCACACAGCTCACATCAGCCCAGCTACGCACAGGTAACACACACACACACACTGTGACACGCGGCTCACACTAGCCCAGCTACGCACAGGTAACACACACACACACACACTGTGACACGCGGCTCACACTAGCCCAGCTACGCACAGGTAACACACACACACACACACTGTGACACGCGGCTCACACTAGCCCAGCTACGCACAGGTAACACACACTGTGACACGCGGCTCACACTAGCTCAGCTACGCACAGGTAACACACACTGTGACACGCGGCTCACACTAGCCCAGCTACGCACAGGTAACACACACTGTGACACGCGGCTCACACTAGCTCAGCTACGCACAGGTAACACACACACACACACTGTGACACGCGGCTCACACTAGCCCAGCTACGCACAGGTAACACACACACACACACACTGTGACACGCGGCTCACACTAGCTCAGCTGCACAGGTAACACACACACACACTGTGACACGCGGCTCACACTAGCTCAGCTACGCACAGGTAACACACACTGTGACACGCGGCTCACACTAGCCCAGCTACGCACAGGTAACACACACTGTGACACGCGGCTCACACTAGCTCAGCTACGCACAGGTAACACACACACACACACTGTGACACGCGGCTCACACTAGCTCAGCTACGCACAGGTAACACACACACACTGTGACACGCGGCTCACACTAGCCCAGCTACGCACAGGTAACACACACTGTGACACGCGGCTCACACTAGCTCAGCTACGCACAGGTAACACACACTGTGACACGCGGCTCACACTAGCCCAGCTACGCACAGGTAACACACACTGTGACACGCGGCTCACACTAGCTCAGCTACGCACAGGTAACACACACACACACACTGTGACACGCGGCTCACACTAGCCCAGCTACGCACAGGTAACACACACACACACACACTGTGACACGCGGCTCACACTAGCTCAGCTGCACAGGTAACACACACACACACTGTGACACGCGGCTCACACTAGCTCAGCTACGCACAGGTAACACACACACACTGTGACACGCGGCTCACACTAGCCCAGCTACGCACAGGTAACACACACACACACACTGTGACACGCGGCTCACACTAGCCCAGCTACGCACAGGTAACACACACACACTGTGACACGCGGCTCACACTAGCCCAGCTACGCACAGGTAACACACACACACACACACTGTGACACGCGGCTCACACTAGCTCAGCTACGCACAGGTAACACACACACACACACACTGTGACACGCGGCTCACACTAGCTCAGCTACGCACAGGTAACACACACACACACACTGTGACACGCGGCTCACACTAGCTCAGCTACGCACAGGTAACACACACACACTGTGACACGCGGCTCACACTAGCCCAGCTACGCACAGGTAACACACACACACTGTGACACGCGGCTCACACTAGCCCAGCTACGCACAGGTAACACACACACACACTGTGACACGCAGCTCACACTAGCTCAGCTACGCACAGGTAACACACACACACTGTGACACGCGGCTCACACTAGCTCAGCTACGCACAGGTAACACACACACACACACTGTGACACGCGGCTCACACTAGCCCAGCTACGCACAGGTAACACACACACACACACTGTGACACGCGGCTCACACTAGCTCAGCTACGCACAGGTAACACACACACACTGTGACACGCGGCTCACACTAGCTCAGCTACGCACAGGTAACACACACACACACACTGTGACACGCGGCTCACACTAGCCCAGCTACGCACAGGTAACACACACACACACACTGTGACACGCGGCTCACACTAGCTCAGCTACGCACAGGTAACACACACACACACACTGTGACACGCGGCTCACACTAGCTCAGCTACGCACAGGTAACACACACACACTGTGACACGCGGCTCACACTAGCTCAGCTACGCACAGGTAACACACACACACACACACACTGTGACACGCGGCTCACACTAGCCCAGCTACGCACAGGTAACACACACACACACACTGTGACACGCGGCTCACACTAGCTCAGCTACGCACAGGTAACACACACACACTGTGACACGCGGCTCACACTAGCTCAGCTACGCACAGGTAACACACACACACACTGTGACACGCGGCTCACACTAGCCCAGCTACGCACAGGTAACACACACACACACTGTGACACGCGGCTCACACTAGCTCAGCTACGCACAGGTAACACACACACACACACTGTGACACGCGGCTCACACTAGCTCAGCTACGCACAGGTAACACACACACACACACTGTGACACGCGGCTCACACTAGCCCAGCTACGCACAGGTAACACACACACACTGTGACACGCGGCTCACACTAGCTCAGCTACGCACAGGTAACACACACACACACTGTGACACGCGGCTCACACTAGCTCAGCTACGCACAGGTAACACACACACACACACTGTGACACGCGGCTCACACTAGCCCAGCTACGCACAGGTAACACACACACACACTGTGACACGCGGCTCACACTAGCTCAGCTACGCACAGGTAACACACACACACTGTGACACGCGGCTCACACTAGCTCAGCTACGCACAGGTAACACACACACACTGTGACACGCGGCTCACACTAGCTCAGCTACGCACAGGTAACACACACACACACTGTGACACGCGGCTCACACTAGCTCAGCTACGCACAGGTAACACACACACACACACTGTGACACGCGGCTCACACTAGCCCAGCTACGCACAGGTAACACACACACACACTGTGACACGCGGCTCACACTAGCTCAGCTACGCACAGGTAACACACACACACACTGTGACACGCGGCTCACACTAGCTCAGCTACGCACAGGTAACACACACACACACACTGTGACACGCGGCTCACACTAGCCCAGCTACGCACAGGTAACACACACACACACTGTGACACGCGGCTCACACTAGCTCAGCTACGCACAGGTAACACACACACACACACTGTGACACGCGGCTCACACTAGCTCAGCTACGCACAGGTAACACACACACACACACTGTGACACGCGGCTCACACTAGCTCAGCTACGCACAGGTAACACACACACACACACTGTGACACGCGGCTCACACTAGCCCAGCTACGCACAGGTAACACACACACACACACTGTGACACGCGGCTCACACTAGCCCAGCTACGCACAGGTAACACACACACACACACTGTGACACGCGGCTCACACTAGCTCAGCTACGCACAGGTAACACACACACACACACTGTGACACGCGGCTCACACTAGCTCAGCTACGCACAGGTAACACACACACACTGTGACACGCGGCTCACACTAGCCCAGCTACGCACAGGTAACACACACACACACACTGTGACACGCGGCTCACACTAGCTCAGCTGCACAGGTAACACACACACACACACTGTGACACGCGGCTCACACTAGCTCAGCTACGCACAGGTAACACACACACACACACTGTGACACGCGGCTCACACTAGCTCAGCTACGCACAGGTAACACACACACACTGTGACACGCGGCTCACACTAGCCCAGCTACGCACAGGTAACACACACACACTGTGACACGCGGCTCACACTAGCTCAGCTGCACAGGTAACACACACACACACACACTGTGACACGCGGCTCACACTAGCTCAGCTACGCACAGGTAACACACACACACTGTGACACGCGGCTCACACTAGCTCAGCTGCACAGGTAACACACACACACACACACTGTGACACGCGGCTCACACTAGCTCAGCTGCACAGGTAACACACACACACACACACTGTGACACGCGGCTCACACTAGCTCAGCTGCACAGGTAACACACACACACACACACTGTGACACGCGGCTCACACTAGCTCAGCTACGCACAGGTAACACACACACACACACTGTGACACGCGGCTCACACTAGCTCAGCTACGCACAGGTAACACACACACACACACTGTGACACGCGGCTCACACTAGCCCAGCTACGCACAGGTAACACACACACACTGTGACACGCGGCTCACACTAGCCCAGCTACGCACAGGTAACACACACACACACACTGTGACACGCGGCTCACACTAGCTCAGCTACGCACAGGTAACACACACACACACACTGTGACACGCGGCTCACACTAGCCCAGCTACGCACAGGTAACACACACACACACACTGTGACACGCGGCTCACACTAGCCCAGCTACGCACAGGT
Organism: Phoxinus phoxinus; assembly: GCF_949152265.1. Lineage (NCBI taxonomy): Eukaryota > Metazoa > Chordata > Actinopteri > Cypriniformes > Leuciscidae > Phoxinus > Phoxinus phoxinus. Next base: position 44,951,757 of record NC_136881.1, read on the forward strand.
AACACACACACACACACACTGTGACACGCGGCTCACACTAGCTCAGCTGCACAGGTAACACACACACACACACACTGTGACACGCGGCTCACACTAGCTCAGCTGCACAAGTAACACACACACACACACTGTGACACGCGGCTCACACTAGCTCAGCTACGCACAGGTAACACACACACACTGTGACACGCGGCTCACACTAGCTCAGCTGCACAGGTAACACACACACACACACTGTGACACGCGGCTCACACTAGCCCAGCTACGCACAGGTAACACACACACACACACACTGTGACACGCGGCTCACACTAGCTCAGCTGCACAGGTAACACACACACACACTGTGACACGCGGCTCACACTAGCTCAGCTACGCACAGGTAACACACACACACTGTGACACGCGGCTCACACTAGCTCAGCTACGCACAGGTAACACACACACACTGTGACACGCGGCTCACACTAGCTCAGCTACGCACAGGTAACACACACACACTGTGACACGCGGCTCACACTAGCTCAGCTACGCACAGGTAACACACACACACACTGTGACACGCGGCTCACACTAGCTCAGCTGCACAGGTAACACACACACACTGTGACACGCGGCTCACACTAGCTCAGCTACGCACAGGTAACACACACACACTGTGACACGCGGCTCACACTAGCTCAGCTACGCACAGGTAACACACACACACTGTGACACGCGGCTCACACTAGCTCAGCTACGCACAGGTAACACACACACACTGTGACACGCGGCTCACACTAGCTCAGCTACGCACAGGTAACACACACACACTGTGACACGCGGCTCACACTAGCTCAGCTACGCACAGGTAACACACACACACACTGACACGCGGCTCACACTAGCTCAGCTGCACAGGTAACACACACACACACACACTGTGACACGCGGCTCACACTAGCCCAGCTACGCACAGGTAACACACACACACACTGACACGCGGCTCACACTAGCTCAGCTGCACAGGTAACACACACACACACACACTGTGACACGCGGCTCACACTAGCCCAGCTACGCACAGGTAACACACACACACACTGACACGCGGCTCACACTAGCTCAGCTGCACAGGTAACACACACACACACACTGTGACACGCGGCTCACACTAGCTCAGCTACGCACAGGTAACACACACACACACTGACACGCGGCTCACACTAGCTCAGCTGCACAGGTAACACACACACACACACACTGTGACACGCGGCTCACACTAGCCCAGCTACGCACAGGTAACACACACACACACACACTGTGACACGCGGCTCACACTAGCTCAGCTGCACAGGTAACACACACACTGACACACGGCGGTCGCAACTAGCGTGTTTGTGTGTTTCAGGGTGGATTCTACGAGGACTCGGGCGTGTTCCCGGGCGGCTTCTGGTCTCAGGCGGATCCGCAGGCGTCTCTGGGCTCGAACCCGCGCAGCCGCGTCAACAAACCGCTCTCGCCGCCGCCGGCCTCGCAGAACCTCGGGAGCCAGGTCTGACCTGCCGCTAGGCGTGTAACGCGTAACCGCTGCTCTGCTAACGCACGTCTCTGTCCTCAGATGCTGTTCCAGTTTCCTGCCAGCGAATCACAGAGCCAGTCCTTCTTCGTGGGCGGACCCATGGTGATCGATGGCTTGGCTGATTCGTGCCAGCAGGCCCCGCCCCCTGCTCCCCTGACCCCGGCTCCGCCCCCCTCCACCCCAGCATGCATTGCAGGTCCGAGCTTTGCGCCGCAGGGCTCCGAGACGTCCTTCGACTGCAGCCACTGCGGGAAGTCGCTGCGCTCGCGCAAGAACTACAGCAAACACATGTTCATACACTCCGGTACGTGCAAGATCTACAGCAAACACACGTTCATACACTCCGGTACGTGCAAGATCTACAGCAAACACATGTTCACACACTCCGGTACGTGCAAGATCTACAGCAAACACGTTCATACACTCCGGTACGTGCAAGATCTACAGCAAACACACGTTCATACACTCCGGTACGTGCAAGATCTACAGCAAACACATGTTCATACACTCCGGTACGTGCAAGATCTACAGCAAACACACGTTCATACACTCCGGTACGTGCAAGATCTACAGCAAACACACGTTCATACACTCCGGTACGTGCAAGATCTACAGCAAACACACGTTCATACACTCCGGTACGTGCAAGATCTACAGCAAACACATGTTCATACACTCCGGTACGTGCAAGATCTACAGCAAACACACGTTCATACACTCCGGTACGTGCAAGATCTACAGCAAACACATGTTCATACACTCCGGTACGTGCAAGATCTACAGCAAACACATGTTCATACACTCCGGTACGTGCAAGAACTACAGCAAACACATGTTCATACACTCCGGTACGTGCAAGATCTACAGCAAACACATGTTCATACACTCCGGTACGTGCAAGATCTACAGCAAACACATGTTCATACACTCCGGTACGTGCAAGATCTACAGCAAACACATGTTCATACACTCCGGTACGTGCAAGAACTACAGCAAACACATGTTCATACACTCCGGTACGTGCAAGATCTACAGCAAACACACGTTCATACACTCCGGTACGTGCAAGATCTACAGCAAACACATGTTCATACACTCCGGTACGTGCAAGATCTACAGCAAACACATGTTCACACACTCCGGTACGTGCAAGATCTACAGCAAACACATGTTCATACACTCCGGTACGTGCAAGATCTACAGCAAACATGTTCATACACTCCGGTACGTGCAAGATCTACAGCAAACACATGTTCATACACTCCGGTACGTGCAAGATCTACAGCAAACACATGTTCACACACTCCGGTACGTGCAAGATCTACAGCAAACACATGTTCACACACTCCGGTACGTGCAAGAACTACAGCAAACACATGTTCACACACTCCGGTACGTGCAAGAACTACAGCAAACACAGTGTGCGTTCGAAGGCTTTATTCAAGACATACCGGTGACACGCAAGCAACAACAAGATCCAAATAGAGGCAAAAGCATAACGGTCACAGTCAACACATGACCCACCGCATCATATCCTGATGGAGACGGAGACTGGGACTCACAATATCAGGAGCAACACTGTTCATGCAGAGCTGGGTCTCTATTCACTTCTATCATCGTTATTACAAAGCAAAGGACTACGCGAGTATAAAGTTGTGTTTATTAGCAGCGTATCAACAATCAGGGCAGAGAACCGAAATCATGACCTAAACCTGTCTAACTAGTGTAACTCACAGTCAGGTTAAAAGCTAAATGTATCTTATGGCGCTTTTCCACTGCACAGTACCAGATCGCCTTGGCTCGCCTCTGTTTGGTTTTCCACAGTGTAAAAGTTGAACCTGCTCCTGCTTCCAGATACTTTTTTTCATATCACCTTCGGCGAGGTTCTGAGCGTGCTGAGCGAGCTGAGGCAATACTAAAATGTGACGTGAAACACGGCAGACTGCTGATTGGTCAGAGAGAATCGTCACTATTCCCTGCGTCATCATTGCACGCGCCAGACGGAGTATCCTGAATAACCCCGACATTCTTAAATAGTTTGGCCAGAGATTGCGTCTCTCTAGGTCGTCCTCAGACGAGCCTTCCATCGTTGCCTCCAGGCATCCCGATTCTCCATGCATCTGGCCAGTTCGTTGGTGCTCTGGGCTCCTGCATCCCTCTTGAGTATGTCCACGTATGTGAGCGTGGGGCGTCCTCTTGACCGATGGCCATGTGTTGGTTCCCATAGCACCAGCTTGCTGGCTGGCAGCTCTCGATGCCTTCGGCAATGTCCTGCAAGTCTCATTCTCCTCGCAGCAATCTTGTTGCTCACTCTTGATACTCCCTCATACAGGATTTTGTTGGTTACATGCACACTCTTACTGATGTTAAGCACTGCACGCAGCATCCTGGTGTAGCACCCGTCCAGGGACTTCTCTAGGGTTGGATTCAGGGTCCAGCATTCACTGCCGTAAAGGAGAACAGACTCTACTGTCGCGTAGAAGAAGCTGAGCTTGATTTGGCGGGAGAGGTTGGAGTTCCATACACTGTTCATGCCGTTCAGGGCCCTCCATGCAAGTGCCTTCCTCACTTTTAGATCTTGCTCAGTTGAGTTGACCCATGCGCCCAGGTACTTAAAGTCCTCAACTTCTGTCAGCACAGTGTCTCCTTCTGTTATCAGAGGGTGATGTTCTGGTGGAACGTTGTAGGTCATGACCTCAGTTTTCTTTGCATTTAACCTATTATGTAAAACAGCATACACTCGATTTCCTCCATTGTCCTGTGTGTGTGGGTAGCGGGTGTGTGTCGCGTCGCTATGACGACCAGGTACTATTGTGGAGGTGCTGTCTGCAATGGAAAACGGAGCGAACAGCGAGCCGAGCCAAGACGAGGCAAGTCGAGCTGGTACTGGTAATGGAAAAGCGCCATTAGAGACAAAAGTGTGTTGTTGATCTTGAGGGGTTTGGCTGACTGAGGACGTCCACACAGTTTAATCCAAAGACGACACTTGTCAGGTTTGACGGTTTTGGGAAGGGGAAAACGGACACCCCTCCAGCCTCTCTGGGAAACACGTATCTGTGTTACAAACAGAGGTGGAAAGTCCAGGGGTCAGAGAGTAAAAGTCCTGCCATATGTTTATTCCACCCATGAACTCAGTCAGCTGATTTCACTAATTAGTTCTATCTCCTGCTGAAAAACTGTGCTAATTAGCAAATCCAGGTGATTGGAACAAAATACTGAGGAGGACTTTTACTTTCTGAACCTGGACTATCCACCTCTGGTTACAAACGCCCCAGGCACAACGGTTAACCATATTTCTGATAAAACTACGACGGTAATAGACATACGAGACGCCGGTGTTAAAGTCAATGGAGCGCTGTGAACAAGTGTCGGACCGCTGTGGAGCTCGTTCTCGGCTGCACTGTGATTGGTCAATCTACATTCTAGGGCGTGGCTTAGCCAAAGGCGAATTATAGTTATCGTTTTAGCTATTATCTACTGGTGTGAGCGCTAATATAGTGCTACCCTGCCTTTAAACAGCCGTCATTCTAGTCATTATAGTTTTATAGTTCTGGTTCTGGCTGTGAACATGTGTTATATATGTACTGAAGTGTGTGTGTGTGTGTGTGTGTGTGTGTGTGTGTGCAGGCCAGAAGCCGCACCAGTGCAGCATCTGCTGGCGCTCGTTCTCGCTGCGGGACTACCTGCTGAAGCACATGGTGGTGCACACGGGCGTGAGGGCCTTCCAGTGCTCCGTCTGCAGCAAACGCTTCACGCAGAAGAGCTCGCTGAACGTGCACATGCGCACGCACCGCGTGGAGCGCACCTTCACCTGCGCCGTGTGCCAGCGCGCCTTCACCCACCGCACGCTGCTGGAGAGACACGCCCTGCAGCACCAGCACACGCCCAGCAAACCCTCCAATCACAGCAGCCACCTGGAGCAGGGCGGGGCCAGTGGGCCGGGCGGAGCCTCCTAGACCGCTGTAGCGGAGCGTTCACACTAGCATGAAGATCCGCCCATGACTCACTCGCCCTCCAGCCGTCCTAGCGGTGTATGACATTCTTCTCTCAGGCGAACACAGTCGGAGTTTGGTTAAACATATCCTGGCTCTTCCAAGCTTTAGAACGGCAGTGAATGGCTCTATATTTTTTTGAAGTCCATAAAAGTGCATCTGTCCATCATAGGGCTGGGCGATATGGGCAAAAAAATGATCACGATAAGTTTTTTATATCAGTCGATATCGATAATTATCACGATAAATGTCAAATCTTTATTTCTTTCAAGTTTAAAGGCAGATTTTTTGCATCTGTCCATCATAAAAGTGCATCTGTCCATCATAAAAGTGCATCTGTCCATCATAAAAGTGCATCTGTCCATCATAAAAGTGCATCTGTCCATCATAAAAGTGCATCTGTCCATCATAAAAGTGCATCTGTCCATCATAGTGCTCCACAGGCTCTGCGGGGTTAATAAAGGTCTTCTGAAGTGAAGCGATGCGTTCGTGTATCCATATATCCATATTTAAGACTAAAATAACTAGCTTCCGGCAGACAGCCATCCACTGCCATGATACAGCTGTGACGAGCCAGGACATGATGACTCGGATGTGTTGGTCAGACAGGAGGTCATCACTCGCGTACTCACACACGGAGAGCACATCATGGGCGGATCTTCCTGGCACTCACTCCTCTCACACTCACCAACAACCCAGAGAACCTCACGAACACACAAACCTCACGGACTGGCTCACACTAAACGCAGTCCTGGCCGGACGCCCGCTCCAGTGTTCCACGGCTTTAATCCGTTTCTTACGTGTTTTCATGACTCATCAGAAACCACAATGACCTCAGGACCTGAAGAGACTTCAGAGCAGATTTATTACCTCCATTTTTTAATTTCAACATCAACCTCCATTTTTACATTTTTTATCAAGTATATGCTTAAATGCTATTTTTATGGTGATATGATATGTTTGGCTTGTATGCTGCGGGATCGTGGATCTCATTATTCTACTGGCTTTGGTTGTGGTATCTAGCATGTGCTCGCTGTACGCTGCATGAGTCTGCATTAAACGCACTGTGACACCTCGCGCCTGCGCCTCCTTTCTTCATCTGCAGACCCCCGGATCGTGTGTGTGACGCCTCGCGCCTGCGCCTCCTTTCTTCATCTGCAGACCCCCGGATCGTGTGTGTGACGCCTCGCGCCTGCGCCTCCTTTCTTCATCTGCAGACCCCCGGATCGTGTGTGTGACGCCTCGCGCCTGCGCCTCCTTTCTTCATCTGCAGACCCCCGGATCGTGTGTGTGACGCCTCGCGCCTGCGCCTCCTTTCTTCATCTGCAGACCCCCGGATCGTGTGTGTGACGCCTCGCGCCTGCGCCTCCTTTCTTCATCTGCAGACCCCCGGATCGTGTGTGTGACGCCTCGCGCCTGCGCCTCCTTTCTTCATCTGCAGACCCCCGGATCGTGTGTGTGACGCCTCGCGCCTGCGCCTCCTTTCTTCATCTGCAGACCCCCGGATCGTGTGTGTGACGCCTCGCGCCTGCGCCTCCTTTCTTCATCTGCAGACCCCCGGATCGTGTGTCGTGCCTCGCGCCTGCGCCTCCTTTCTTCATCTGCAGACCCCCGGATCGTGTGTGTGACGCCTCGCGCCTGCGCCTCCTTTCTTCATCTGCAGACCCCCGGATCGTGTGTGTGACGCCTCGCGCCTGCGCCTCCTTTCTTCATCTGCAGACCCCCGGATCGTGTGTGTGACGCCTCGCGCCTGCGCCTCCTTTCTTCATCTGCAGACCCCCGGATCGTGTGTGTGACGCCTCGCGCCTGCGCCTCCTTTCTTCATCTGCAGACCCCCGGATCGTGTGTGTGACACCTCGCGCCTGCGCCTCCTTTCTTCATCTGCAGACCCCCGGATCGTGTGTGTGACGCCTCGCGCCTGCGCCTCCTTTCTTCATCTGCAGACCCCCGGATCGTGTGTGTGACGCCTCGCGCCTCCTTTCTTCATCTGCAGACCCCCGGATCGTGTGTGTGACACCTCGCGCCTGCGCCTCCTTTCTTCATCTGCAGACCCCCGGATCGTGTGTGTGACGCCTCGCGCCTGCGCCTCCTTTCTTCATCTGCAGACCCCCGGATCGTGTGTGTGACGCCTCGCGCCTGCGCCTCCTTTCTTCATCTGCAGACCCCCGGATCGTGTGTGTGACGCCTCGCGCCTCCTTTCTTCATCTGCAGACCCCCGGATCGTGTGTGTGACGCCTCGCGCCTCCTTTCTTCATCTGCAGACCCCCGGATCGTGTGTGTGACACCTCGCGCCTGCGCCTCCTTTCTTCATCTGCAGACCCCCGGATCGTGTGTGTGACGCCTCGCGCCTCCTTTCTTCATCTGCAGACCCCCGGATCGTGTGTGTCGTGCCTCGCGCCTGCGCCTCCTTTCTTCATCTGCAGACCCCCGGATCGTGTGTGATCGTCTGTTAGCAGAGCTTTAGTGTCACGCTTGTTCTGCACATAGCTGTAAATAATAATGTGTGGAAGCTTGTTTACGCCACAGATTAAAAATAAAAGTGAATTTCTTTCTCAGAATTCAGTTTTTTCCGCCACTGATTATTTTTTTTTAAGAGGCGATTGACTTTTCTTCTCACAATTGTATCCCTCAATTCTGACTTCTTACAGCTCAGAATAATAAAAAAAAGTCTGAATTGTGAGATAAATTAAATTACATTTTTTTATTTAATTTTACTCCATGGCGAACGCGAGCTGAATTCTGGATCTATATCTGCCATCTTAAAAACACAGCATCTTTGGCATGAGGAACCTTTATATCATCCATGGAGTCGTTCAATTCCACAAATGATCCTTTGAGGTTCATTAAGCTATTATAAAACAAGGTTTTAGGAATCTTCCGCTTTATATGTAGTGTCTGAATCTGAATCGAGATTAATCTTTGCATTATGACTGCACTCAGTAAACAACTCCTCTGATTTAATCTACTGCTTGTGTTTACTTCAGTTACGTTAAAACAATCATTATAACAATGTTATATTTATGTTTACCCTTCTGAAATAAGTTCATCCAGACCTCTTGTAAAGCTCTGGGGCCTCATTTATAACCGTTGCGTACGCACAAAACTAACCCTAACTTCCGACGCATAAGTTGTGATTTATAAAAACAAACTTGACGGGAAGATGTGCGCACCTCCACGCAAACTCTGACCCATGCGTAAGCACATTTTGGAGACAGAGCAGTTTGGCGACACCGATGGTGAGCTGGAGTTAAATGTCTTTTTGGTCACTTTTAGACAGAAAATCGAAATAAAATTATACATATACAGAAAGATAATACAAATATAATTTCACTCACCAAGCCTATCACTTGAAGCAAATATCCACACCTTAAATGTGCGCGCCAGCGAGCGCGTTGGGCCGTTAGTGAAACTGACGCATATCTAACGGCAGATGAAGTAACTGTAAATCTTCATTATGGGTCCTAATCATAAATAGGCTACAGTTTATAAAACAATGATTTAAACTATGTTTTATTTCTGATATAAACATTTAGATTAAATATGCCATTCTCATTAATGGAGTTAAACACTTAAACTACATGACATTGAGGCCTACTGAAAAGTAGCCTAAAAAAATATATATATATATATTCAATGAATAGCCTATACATATTTGTTGTGCATGCGATGCTTTTGAACACTTTTCCTTTGGCATGCTGTGTTTTAATGTTTTAACTACAGAGATAATGCTTATCATGATAATAGCAGATTGTGCAAATATAATGCACAACAAGGTCGATCTGTTTCCATTAAAAATATAAATCATTTAAAAATACTATTTGGTCAGTGGAAAAGATTGAGAAAAACTTTCTCTGAAATGTATTTTACACTATTTGATTTATTTATTCAAAAACAAGGCAAGGATAGGCGACTAAATGATTTTTATTAATGTAATGTGATGGCACATCCCTATTTCATATTTTCCTAATGTCTTGTACCGTTAAACATGTTATCACGTGGATGAATAATCACATGCAAATGATATGCAGATGAGGATATGCATAGTAAAACTAGGCGTTGTAAGCTCCATATATGGTTATTTCGGGGATGAGACGTGTGTGCGCACGATCTTCCGCTGAGTGGGATTTATAAAGTGAATCCTGCGCAGGTTCTGGCGTACGCACGCTTTTATAAATCTGAATATTTTTTTGCGTACGCCATTTTTGGCTTTCGGGCGCACGTACCGTACACTTTTAGTAAGGATCCTACGCACAGTTTTATAAATGAGGCCCCTGGACTGAACGGACTCAGTAACATTAAACGGATAAAGAACATATAACCTGTCGTGTGTGTGTGTGTTTGTGTCGACTGCAGTAGATCAACAGCGCATGCGCCGTCACTCGACTCGCGTCTAAAAGAATCGACTCCTTTATTGAATCGCCGTGGATTCAGTCGCTGGTCTCCGTTTGAAAGAACCGACTCCTTATATTAATTGGACTTGAGTCAGTCCAGTCTTCTTCAGTTCAGTTTGTTTGTCCAGTTTGGAAACTCGGAACGCGAACGGTCGGTGAGCTGCTCAAATCTGCCAAAAATAGCCGAAACAGAGCTTAAAATCTGTTTAAATACGGTTCAAATACAGCTGTGGTGTCGCTGAGAGTATGTGGTGCTGGAGAGTTGCCTGTTGTCAGCGCTTTGTTGTGTATTTGTGCTGTTTTTAAAGTGATTTTGCTGTATACGAGCAGGATGAGAAGTGACGGATGATCGTTCAGAGAAAGAGAGATAAACCCGCTGTTGGCTTCATGTTAGTGGGGGAAAGTTCAGCTTTACTTGCGCAATCAAACGATTCAATGAGTCGAACGAGCAAACACTTTTAGAGGAACGATTAAAATATATAGTAAATATCTGGGGCCTCATTTATAAAGCTTGCGTACGCACAAAACGGGGCTGAAAACATGCGTACGCCAGTTCCTGCGCAAAAGGTGGGATTTATAAAGAAAAACTTGACGTGAAAATATGCGCACCTCCACGCAAACTCTGACCCATGCGTACGCACATTCTGGAGACGGAGCAGTTTGGCGACACCGATGGTGAGCTGGAGTTAAATGTCTTTTTGGTCACTTTTAGACAGAAAATCGAAATAAAATTATACATATACAGAAAGATAATAGCTGCACCTACACATATAATTTCACTCACCAAGCCTATCACTTGAAGCAAATATCCTCACCTTGAATGTCCGCGCCAGCGAGCGCGTTGGGCCGTTAGTGAAACTGACGCATATCTAACGGCAGATGAAGTAAAACTGTAAATCTTCATTATGAGTCCTAATCATAAATAGGCTACAGTGCATGTTCACATTCACAATAACAGTTTAAATAAAATAATGATTTAAACTATGTTTTACTATATAAACATTTAGATTAAATATGCTCATTAATGGAGTTAAACACTTAAACTTCATGACATTTACTGAAAAGTTAAAAATATATATATAGCCTATTCAATGAATAGCCTATACATATTTGTTGTGCATGCGATGCTTTTTAACTCTTTTCATTTGGCATGCTGTGTTTTAATGTTTTAACTACAGAGATAATGCTTATCATGATAATAGCAGATTGTGCAAATATAATGCACAACAAGGTCTATCTGTTTCCATTTAAATATAAATCAATTAAAAATACTATTTGGTCAGTGGAAAAGATTGAGAAAAACTTTCTCTGAAATGCATTGTACACTATTTGATTTATTTATTCAAAAACAAGGCAAGGATAGGCTACTAAATGATTTTTATTAATGTAATGTGACGGCACATCCCTATTTCATATTTTCCTAATGTCTTGTACCGTTAAACATGTTATCACGTGGATGAATAATCATATGCAAATGATATGCAGATGAGGATATGCATAGTAAAACTAGGCGTTGTAAGCTCCACATATGGTTATTTCGGGGATGAGACGTGTGTGCGCACGATCTTCCGCTGAGTGGGATTTATAAAGTGAATCCTGCGCAGGTTCTGGCGTACGCACGGTTTTATAAATCTGAATATTTTTTTGCGTACGCCATTTTTGGCTTTCGGGCGCACGTACCGTACACTTTTAGTAAGGATCCTACGCACAGTTTTATAAATGAGGCCCTGATGACTAACAATAAACGTGTTTTTAATAAATATAGATTACAAATTAAAATAAACAAAAAATATATATAATAGCTATATTTAACAGTTTGCAACAAAAACTTAATGTAACTTCACAGATGCTAAAGATTTCCAAATAATACTTTAAATTGGTATAGTATATAATAGTATAAATTGTTTATACCATGTCAAATATATAGCTGCCTTTTAATTTTTAGGATGGACGATCATATTTGGGGATCAATGTTTTATAAGACTGAAAACCCCTGATGTAGATGATGACCTTTGACCTGTAGGAAGAGCTGGTTGCCATAGTAATATGTACTTGACGAGTTCCTGAGAATGTTTGTGCACAGACAGTGTGTGTGTGTTTCTACAGCCTCAGCATGGCAGTTCGTGTGTGTCGCCGTGGTAACCGCGTGGCTCTGCACATGCTCAGTAGGAGCGTGTCCCACAACAGTGTGTCGGTCGAGACCCTCAGTGAGCTGGACTCGCACACACACACTCCGTTTTCCCGCTCTGCCATCGGGACGTTCTTCCAAGAGCGGCCCCTGCTGACCAACCCGTTTACCCAGGATGCACTGCTGCGAGCGTACCTGCAGCGCCACCTGCCTGTGCGGGAGGTGTGTGACGAGCTGCTGCGCTTCGGGGAGCGAGTGGTGTGTGAGGTGGAGGCTCTGGGCCGCCGGTGCGAGCTCCACCCGCCGGCCCTGCAGCGCTACGACCCCTGGGGCCGCCGCCGGGACCGCATCCTCACCTGCGACGCCTGGGCCCAGCTGAGGCGCATCTCCGCGCACGAGGGCCTGGTGGCCGCCGGATACGAGCGCAGCTACGGGGAGTGGAGGTCAGAGGTCACTGCCTACGCTTACATGCACAACTTCTGTTTCAATCGGACTGAATTCATTGTGATTGAATCTGAACTAAACATGTGATCGGGTTGATGTGTGCGTTTATATCACAAGCTTCAAATCAGAATTGATTTTTTGACATGCGCACACTGCACGAATATACAGGGTTTCCCGCTGTTAGCTCATAATAGAGATGTGACGGTGATAATATTCTCCCACCGGTTAATCGACTTGTGACTACACCAGTAATATCGGGTGAGAGGAGCGATGAAAAAAAAAATGAATAAAACTAAATAAAAAATGTAAATAACACTCCAGGTCTCCGCACCAGTCACGTAACTGAGAACTATGAAAGCCGTGTGACCGACCAACCGGTAAAAAAAAAAAAAAAAAAACATTACAGAAATTATTCCCTCTGATCTATTTCAATAATAAAGTTAGTCTACTCGCATCAGTCCCGCATGCGCTGAGAGCTCGTCTGAACTGCTCGTATAAAATGAAGTTAACGAACCGCCTCGACCCATCAGGAGACGCCACGGCTCGCTGGATTTCCCTGCGCGTCATGATGAGCTTTTCTTCTGCGTGAAGAAGCCGTTCGCCGGAGATGTTAAAAGATCGGAGTGCATTCCTGATTATTAGGCTACGGGATAATGATCCTCCTGGCGCCGGCTCTGAGTGAGTCATTTACTCTCTGACCTCTGTTCTTTGATCAACATTAATGACACTAAGACCGGCCGCTGACAGAGACGCGATCTGACACGCGTCACATGTTCTCACAAATCTCTATTTTAGACTTTATTTAAATAATTTAAGACTGCTCTTATGAGGACACTCGACAAAACTGACATTTTGGCATAATTTGTGTTATGGTTTGTTCAAGACCGAAAGAGAACTCTATAGGCGACTGACGCGCTTCTTTTCTGTGGGTCGTGTGTGTGTGTGCGTGTGTGTGTGTGTGTAATAGGCAGGACTTACAGCGAGGTCTCTTTAGTCTTGTCGCGCTTGAACGGTTTAAAAGCATTCACATTAATAAGAGCGGGATAATACAACGCTAGTCAATTGCGTTAAATATTTTTAACGCTTTAAACTTTTTTTTTTTTTTTTTTGCGGTGCCGCGGTGGGCAAGTGATGAAACCGGTGTTGTGACTGAACACCGTGTAACACCGGTAACACAGACTATCGTAGCAAGCCTAGCTCATAATAACTATTCTCGTACACTGGTTTGATGCGCACGTGAGCGCCATCAGTGTTTCTCACAGGTTCAGTGTAAAGTCTGTGTAGAGAGAACGGTGTCGTCTTAGCGGTCTCTAATTTAATAACTAATGATCGTTGCGACGGAAGTGAATCAATCAAAACTAACTTTAGCTGGAAAATATCTTTATTCAAGAACCGCTATAAAGCCAAAACAATCTGTTACCTTACATTATACGTTTATCTCTGTGAAGCCGCTTTGAAACAGTCTACATTGTTAAAAGCGCTGTATAAATGAAGATGACTTGACTTGAGAGTCTGAAGCCAGCGCTGGCGGCGTTGTCCTGCTCCACTTCACACACCAGAGGAAGAGGATTATAGAGGACGACACACTCACTTACACCACACTTACACCACGCTTACACCTCGCTTACACCTCACTTACACCTCACTTACACCACGCTCACACCACACTTACACCTCACTTACACCACGCTTACACCACGCTCACACCACACTTACACCTCACTTACACCTCACTTACACCTCACTTACACCTCGCTTACACCTCACTTACACCTCACTTACACCACACTTACACCACGCTTACACCTCACTTACACCTCACTTACACCACGCTTACACCTCACTTACACCTCACTTACACCACGCTTACACCTCACTTACACCTCGCTTACACCTCACTTACACCTCACTTACACCTCGCTTACACCTCACTTACACCTCACTTACACCACACTTACACCTCACTTACACCACACTTACACCTCGCTTACACCTCACTTACACCTCACTTACACCACACTTACACCACGCTTACACCTCACTTACACCTCACTTACACCACGCTTACACCTCACTTACACCTCGCTTACACCTCGCTTACACCTCACTTACACCTCGCTTACACCTCACTTACACCTCACTTACACCACACTTACACCTCACTTACACCTCACTTACACCTCGCTTACACCTCACTTACACCTCACTTACACCACGCTTACACCTCACTTACACCTCACTTACACCGCGCTTACACCTCACTTACACCACGCTTACACCTCACTTACACCACGCTTACACCTCGCTTACACCACACTTACACCTCGCTTACACCACACTTACACCTCGCTTACACCACACTTACACCTCACTTACACCACGCTTACACCTCGCTTACACCTCACTTACACCTCACTTCAACTCGCTTACACCTCGCTTACACCTCGCTTACACCTCACTTACACCTCACTTACACCGCACTTACACCTCACTTACACCTCACTTACACCACACTTACACCTCGCTTACACCTCACTTACACCTCGCTTACACCACACTTACACCGCACTTACACCTCACTTACACCTCACTTACACCACACTTACACCTCGCTTACACCTCACTTACACCTCGCTTACACCACACTTACACCACACTTACACCTCGCTTACACCTCACTTACACCTCACTTACACCACGCTTACACCTCGCTTACACCTCACTTACACCTCACTTCAACTCGCTTACACCTCACTTACACCACACTTACACCTCGCTTACACCACACTTACACCTCGCTTACACCTCACTTACACCTCGCTTACACCACACTTACACCGCACTTACACCTCACTTACACCTCACTTACACCACACTTACACCTCGCTTACACCTCACTTACACCTCGCTTACACCACACTTACACCTCGCTTACACCACGCTTACACCTCACTTACACCTCACTTACACCTCACTAACACCACACCACACTTACACCACACTAACACCACACCGCACTTACACCACGCTTACACCACGCTCACACCACGCTTACACCACACTTTATTCACCAGGAGAACAGCGCGTTCTGCGCGCCATACATCTCTACGCTATTTCTACATCATTACACATGCGCAGTCCTTTCAGTTTCGGTTTTCATTCCGATCAACTGCTAATATGTTCTCTAGATCGTATTAGAAAAAGAATAAACACTCCTTTCAATCCGATTGAAATTTAATTCTGATCGAGCTCAATCGGATCGATTTATATGAAGGCTTTTCAGTCCGATTGAGCGTCAATCCCATTACGGATTATTTGCTTGCATATAAACGTAGCCACTGAGTATTCCTCACATCCCACTGGCAGTTTGATGTGTGTGTGTGTGTGTGTGTGTGTGTGTGTGTGTGTGTGTGTGTGTGTGTGTGTGTGTGTGTGTGTGTGTGTGTGTGTGCGCGCAGTCGTGTGTATCAGATGAGTAAGATGTACCTGTTTGCTCCGTCGGCTGGACTCTACACCTGCCCGCTGGCCATGACGGACGGAGCTGCTAAAGTCATCGAGGTAAAGCACTCCATACTGTTTTCAGATCCTACGAAGATTTGTTTCTGAGTGCTCACAGCCTACACTCAGCGTGCGCCCCTTGGCACACCTTTGGAAAAAAATCGCCATTGAGTAGTAAATTTTTTTAAATGTTGAAACATTGGTTATAATACCGAGCTCTGCTTGCGGGGTATGTACATGTAGCTGGGGTTACGCTGGTGTGTACTATCTAGAGTAGGGAATGGTGACTCCTGATCTAGTTCTGTGGAGTCATTGACATTGTGTCAGCGGTTACGCACTCATTCCTCAGCATGGCGGAGTGGGTAATTGTTCTCAAAATGCCCTAGGATGCAGTGTAAATTCCCACTCGAAAGGGAACGTCTCTGTTACAGATGTAAGCTTGGTTCCTTGAGGAGGGGAATGAGACACTGCTTCAGGTATGCCTGCCCATGTCTCCTTCAGACAAAGAAGCTGCGGATGTGTTCTACAGGCTCTGGTTATACTCTGGTCACACCGGTAGTGCCGTCACAGGCTGTCGCCGGGCAGTGTTATTGAGGCGTTTACACACACGCTTCAGACACCGGTCACACTGTTCCCCAGAGCAGCCTAGAGCGCAGTGCATGTTCCTCTTCTCATCGAACCAGCCTTACATGTGTAGCAGAGACGGTTTCCAGATGTTTCATTTTGAGTCATTTTGTCATGTGCTTTTGTCATTTTTTTTAAAGAATTGCTATTTAGGTTTAATTTATTTTTATTCAGCTCAAGTTTTAAGAACTGTTGAACAGAGACATAAACTAATAAAGATGGAGAATGAGACACTGGTGTTCTCAGCACCGTCAAAATAAAAGTCCTGCTTCTGATATATCAGCCATGTCTTTGAGATGAGCTGCACCAAAGTGTGTGTGTGTGTGTGTGTGTGTGTGTGTGTGTGTGTGTGTGTGTGTGTGTGTGTGTGTGTGCGCGTGCATGTGTGTGCGTGTGTGTGTGTGTGTGTGTAGACTTTAGGTATGCCGGCCAGAAAAGCGTTTGAGCGTCTGACCACACGTGATGACAAGAGATTCTGGACGTCAGGACAGTGGATGACCGAGAGGAGAGGAGGATCTGACGTCTGTGAGACACACACACACTCACACACACATGCACCCTCTCACACACACATGCACCCTCTCACACACACATGCACCCTCTCACACACACATGCACCCTCTCACACACACATGCACCCTCTCACACACACATGCACCCTCACACACACACATGCACCCTCTCACACACACATGCACCCTCACACACACACATGCACCCTCACACATGTTTGTGATAGTCACTAATCAGTCTCTGATGTGATGCTGTTCTTGTCATAGCGAGCGGTACAGAGACAGTTGCCAAGCAACAGCAGGATGGATGGTTCAAGCTGCATGGCTTTAAATGGTTCACGTCAGCTACAGATGCTGATATGACGCTCACACTGGCCCGGATCACAGATGAACACGGACGCACTACACCGGTACCGACACACACACACACACGTGTGACTGATATAGAGTTCAGTTCATTGTGGTTTGTGTTTGGCTCAGAAGTGGGATGCAGTGGAGTAAAGCGTGGGATGCAGTGGAGTAAAACGTGGGATGCAGTGGAGTAAAGAGTGGGATGCAGTGGTGTAAAACGTGGGATGCAGTGGAGTAAAGAGTGGGATGCAGTGGTGTAAAACGTGGGATACAGTGGTGTAAAGCGGGGGATGCAGTGGAGTAAAGTGTGGGATGCAGTGGTGTAAAGCGTGGGGTGCAGTGGTGTAAAGCGTGGGGTGCTGTGGTGTAAAGCGTGGGATGCAGTGGTGTAAAGCGTGGGATGCAGTGGTGTAAAGCGTGGGATGCAGTGGTGTAAAGCGTGGGATGCAGTGGAGTAAAGTGTGGGATGCAGTGGTGTAAAGCGTGGGGTGCTGTGGTGTAAAGCGTGGGATGCAGTGGTGTAAAGCGTGGGATGCAGTGGTGTAAAGCGTGGGATGCAGTGGAGTAAAGTGTGGGATGCAGTGGAGTAAAGCGTGGGATGCAGTGGTGTAAAGCGTGGGATGCAGTGGTGTAAAGTGTGGGATGCAGTGGTGTGAAGCGTGGAATGCAGGGGAGTGAAGCGTGGGATGCAGTGGTGTAAAGCGTGGGGTGCTGTGGTGTAAAGCGTGGGGTGCTGTGGTGTAAAGTGTGGGATGCAGTGGTGTGAAGCGTGGAATGCAGGGGAGTGAAGCGTGGGATGCAGTGGTGTAAAGTGTGGGATGCAGTGGTGTGAAGCGTGGAATGCAGGGGAGTGAAGCGTGGGATGCAGTGGTGTAAAGCGTGGGGTGCTGTGGTGTAAAGAGTGGGATGCAGTGGAGTAAAGCGTGGGGTGCAGTGGTGTAAAGCGGGGGATGCAGTGGAGTAAAGAGTGGGATAAAGTGGTGTGAAGCGTGGAATGCAGGGGAGTGAAGCGTGGGATGCAGTGGTGTAAAGCGTGGGGTGCAGTGGTGTAAAGCGTGAGGTGCAGTGGTGTAAAGCGTGGGATGCAGGGGAGTGAAGCGTGGGGTGCTGTGGTGTAAAGAGTGGGATGCAGTGGTGTAAAGCGTGGAATGCAGGGGAGTGAAGCGTGGGATGCAGTGGTGTAAAGCGTGGGGTGCAGTGGTGTAAAGCGTGAGGTGCAGTGGTGTAAAGCGTGGGATGCAGGGGAGTGAAGCGTGGGGTGCAGTGGTGTAAAGCGTGGGGTGCAGTGGTGTAAAGCGTGAGGTGCAGTGGTGTAAAGCGTGGGATGCAGGGGAGTGAAGCGTGGGGTGCTGTGGTGTAAAGCGTGGGGTGCAGGGGTGTAAAGCGTGGGATGCAGGGGAGTGAAGCGTGGGGTGCTGTGGTGTAAAGCGTGGGGTGCTGTGGTGTAAAGCGTGGGGTGCTGTGGTGTAAAGCGTGGGATGCTGTGGAGTAAAGCGTGGGATGCAGTGGTGTAAAGTGTGGGATGCAGTGGAGTAAAGCGTGGGGTGCAGAGGAGTAAAGCGTGGGGTGCAGAGGAGTAAAGCGTGGGGTGCAGTGGAGTAAAGCGTGGGATGCTGTGGAGTAAAGCGTGGGATGCAGTGGTGTAAAGCGTGGGATGCAGTGGTGTAAAGCGTGGGATGCAGAGGAGTAAAGCGTGGGGTGCAGAGGAGTAAAGCGTGGGATGCAGTGGAGTAAAGCGTGGGATGCAGTGGAGTAAAGCGTGGGATGCAGTGGAGTAAAGCGTGGGATGCAGTGGAGTAAAGCGTGGGATGCAGTGGAGTAAAGCGTGGGGTGGAGTGGTGTAAAGCGTGGGATACAGTGGTGTAAAGCGTGGGGTGGAGTGGTGTAAAGCGTGGGATGCAGTGGTGTAAAGCGTGTGATGCAGTGGTGTAAAGCGTGGAATGCAGTGGAGTAAAGCGTGTGATGCAGTGGAGTAAAGCGTGGGATGCAGTGGAGTAAAGCGTGTGATGCAGTGGAGTAAAGCGTGGGATGCAGTGGAGTAAAGCGTGTGATGCAGTGGAGTAAAGCGTGTGATGCAGTGGAGTAAAGCGTGGGGTGCAGTGGTGTAAAGCGTGGAATGCAGTGGAGTAAAGCGTTGGATGCAATGGTGTAAAGCGTGGGATGCAGTGGAGTAAAGCGTGTGATGCTGTGGAGTAAAGCGTGTGATGCTGTGGAGTAAAGCGTGGGATGCTGTGGAGTAAAGCGTGGGGTGCAGTGGAGTAAAGCGTGGGATGCAGTGGTGTAAAGCGTGGGATGCTGTGGAGTAAAGCGTGGGATGCTGTGGAGTAAAGCGTGTGATGCAGTGGAGTAAAGCGTGGGGTGCAGTGGAGTAAAGCGTGGGATGCAGTGGTGTAAAGCGTGGGGTGCAGTGGAGTAAAGCGTGGGGTGCAGTGGAGTAAAGCGTGGGATACAGTGGTGTAAAGCGTGGGATGCTGTGGAGTAAAGCGTGTGATGCAGTGGAGTAAAGCGTGGGGTGCAGTGGAGTAAAGCGTGGGGTGCAGTGGAGTAAAGCGTGGGATGCAGTGGAGTAAAGCGTGGGGTGCAGTGGAGTGAAGCGTGGGATGCAGTGGTGTAAAGCGTGGGGTGCAGTGGAGTACAGCGTGGGATGCAGTGGAGTAAAGCGTTGGATGCAGTGGAGTAAAGCGTGGGGTGCAGTGGAGTGAAGCGTGGGATGCAGTGGTGTAAAGCGTGGGGTGCAGTGGAGTAAAGCGTGGGATGCAGTGGTGTAAAGCGTGGAATGCAGTGGTGTAAAGCGTGGAATGCAGTGGTGTTAAGCGTTGGATGCAGTGGTGTAAAGCGTGGGATGCAGTGGAGTAAAGCGTGGGGTGCAGTGGAGTAAAGCGTGGGGTGCAGTGGAGTAAAGCGTGGAATGCAGTGGTGTTAAGCGTTGGATGCAGTGGTGTAAAGCGTGGGATGCAGTGGTGTAAAGCGTGGGGTGCAGTGGAGTAAAGCGTGGGATGCAGTGGTGTAAAGCGTGGGGTGCAGTGGAGTAAAGCGTGGGATGCAGTGGTGTAAAGCGTGGAATGCAGTGGTGTAAAGCGTGGAATGCAGTGGTGTTAAGCGTGGGGTGCAGTGGTGTAAAGCGTGGGATGCAGTGGTGTAAAGCGTGGGATGCAGTGTTGTAAAGCGTGGGATGCAGTGGTGTAAAGCGTGGGATGCAGTGGTGTAAAGCGTGGGATGCAGTGGTGTAAAGCGTGGGATGCAGTGGTGTAAAGCGTGGGATGCAGTGGTGTAAAGCGTGGGATGCAGTGGTGTAAAGCGTGGGATGCAGTGGTGTAAAGCGTGGGATGCAGTGGTGTAAAGCGTGGGATGCAGTGGTGTAAAGAGTGGGATGCAGTGGAGTAAAGCGTGGGATGCTGTGGAGTAAAGCGTGGGATGTGGGATGCAGTGGAGTAAAGCGTGGGATGCAGTGGTGTAAAGCGTGGGATGCAGTGGTGTAAAGCGTGGGATGCAGTGGTGTAAAGAGTGGGATGCAGTGGAGTAAAGCGTGGGATGCTGTGGAGTAAAGCGTGGGATGTGGGATGCAGTGGTGTAAAGCGTGGGATGCAGTGGTGTAAAGAGTGGGATGCAGTGGAGTAAAGCGTGGGATGCAGTGGTGTAAAGCGTGGGATGCAGTGGAGTAAAGCATGGGATGCAGTGGTGTAAAGTGTGGGATGCAGTGGTGTTAAGCATGGGATGCAGTGGAGTAAAGCGTGGGATGTGGGATGCAGTGGAGTAAAGCGTGGGATGCAGTGGAGTAAAGCGTGGGATGCTGTGGAGTAAAGTGAGGGATGTGGGATGCAGTGGAGTAAAGCGTGGGATGGAGTGGAGTAAAGGGTGGGATGGAGTGGTGTAAAGTGTGGGATGCTGTGGAGTAAAGCGTGGGATGTGGGATGCAGTGGAGTAAAGCGTGGGATGCAGTGGAGTAAAGCGTGGGATGGAGTGGTGTAAAGCGTGGGATGCAGTGGTGTAAAGCGTGGGATGCAGTGGTGTAAAGCGTGGGATGCAGTGGTGTAAAGCGTGGGATGCAGTGGTGTAAAGCGTGGGATGCAGTGGTGTAAAGCGTGGGATGTGGGATGCAGTGGAGTAAAGCGTGGGATGGAGTGGAGTAAAGGGTGGGATGGAGTGGTGTAAAGTGTGGGATGCTGTGGAGTAAAGCGTGGGATGGAGTGGTGTAAAGCGTGGGATGCTGTGGAGTAAAGCGTGGGATGTGGGATGCAGTGGAGTAAAGCGTGGGATGCAGTGGAGTAAAGCGTGGGATGCAGTGGTGTAAAGAGTGGAATGCAGTGGAGTAAAGCGTGGGATGGAGTGGTGTAAAGCGTGGGATGCTGTGGAGTAAAGCGTGGGATGTGGGATGCAGTGGAGTAAAGCGTGGGATGCAGTGGAGTAAAGCGTGAGATGAAGTGGTGTAAAGAGTGGGATGCAGTGGAGTAAAGTGTGGGATGCTGTGGAGTAAAGCGTGGGATGTGGGATGCAGTGGAGTAAAGCGTGGGATGCAGTGGTGTAAAGCGTGGGATGCAGTGGTGTAAAGCGTGGGATGTGGGATGCAGTGGAGTAAAGCGTGGGATGGAGTGGAGTAAAGGGTGGGATGGAGTGGAGTAAAGCGTGGGATGCAGTGGAGTAAAGTGTGGGATGCTGTGGAGTAAAGCGTGGGATGTGGGATGCAGTGGAGTAAAGCGTGGGATGCAGTTGAGTAAAGCGTGGGATGCAGTGAAGTAAAGCGTGGGATGCAGTGGTGTAAAGAGTGGGATGCAGTGGAGTAAAGTGTGGGATGCTGTGGAGTAAAGCGTGGGATGCAGTGGTGTAAAGCGTGGGATGCAGTGGTGTAAAGCGTGAGATGCAGTGGTGTAAAGCGTGGGATGTGGGATGCAGTGGAGTAAAGCGTGGGATGCAGTGGAGTAAAGCTTGGGATGCAGTGGAGTAAAGCGTGGGATGCTGTGGAGTAAAGTGTGGGATGTGGGATGCAGTGGAGTAAAGCGTGGGATGCAGTGGTGTAAAGTGTGGGATGTGGGATGCAGTGGTGTTAAGCATGGGATGCAGTGGTGTAAAGCGTGGGATGCAGTGGTGTAAAGCGTGAGATGCAGTGGTGTAAAGCGTGGGATGTGGGATGCAGTGGAGTAAAGCGTGGGATGCAGTGGAGTAAAGCGTGGGATGCAGTGGAGTAAAGCGTGGGATGCTGTGGAGTAAAGTGTGGGATGTGGGATGCAGTGGTGTAAAGCGTGGGATGCAGTGGAGTAAAGCGTGGGATGGAGTGGTGTAAAGCGTGGGATGCAGTGGAGTAAAGCGTGGGATGCTGTGGAGTAAAGCGTGGGATGTGGGATGCAGTGGAGTAAAGCGTGGGATGCAGTGGAGTAAAGCGTGGGATGCAGTGGAGTAAAGCGTTGGATGCAGTGGAGTAAAGCGTGAGATGCAGTGGAGTAAAGCGTGGGATGCAGTGGAGTAAAGCGTGGGATGCAGTGGAGTAAAGCGTGGGATGCAGTGGAGTAAAGCGTGGGATGCAGTGGTGTAAAGAGTGGTATGCAGTGGAGTAAAGTGTGGGATGCTGTGGAGTAAAGCGTGGGATGTGGGATGCAGTGGAGTACAGCGTGGGATGCAGTGGAGTAAAGCGTGGGATGCAGTGGAGTAAAGCGTGGGATGCAGTGGAGTAAAGCGTGGGATGCAGTGGAGTAAAGCGTGGGATGCAGTGTTGTAAAGAGTGGGATGCAGTGGAGTAAAGTGTGGGATGCTGTGGTGTACAGCGTGGGATGCAGTGGAGTAAAGCGTGGGATGCAATGGAGTAAAGCGTGGGATGCAGTGGAGTAAAGCATGGGATGCAGTGGTGTAAAGTGTGGGATGCAGTGGTGTTAAGCATGGGATGCAGTGGAGTAAAGCGTGGGATGTGGGATGCAGTGGAGTAAAGCGTGGGATGCAGTGGAGTAAAGCGTGGGATGCTGTGGAGTAAAGTGTGGGATGTGGGATGCAGTGGAGTAAAGCGTGGGATGGAGTGGAGTAAAGGGTGGGATGGAGTGGTGTAAAGTGTGGGATGCTGTGGAGTAAAGCGTGGGATGTGGGATGCAGTGGAGTAAAGCGTGGGATGCAGTGGAGTAAAGCGTGGGATGGAGTGGTGTAAAGCGTGGGATGCAGTGGTGTAAAGCGTGGGATGCAGTGGTGTAAAGCGTGGGATGCAGTGGTGTAAAGCGTGGGATGCAGTGGTGTAAAGCGTGGGATGTGGGATGCAGTGGAGTAAAGCGTGGGATGGAGTGGAGTAAAGGGTGGGATGGAGTGGTGTAAAGCGTGGGATGCTGTGGAGTAAAGCGTGGGATGTGGGATGCAGTGGAGTAAAGCGTGGGATGCAGTGGAGTAAAGCGTGGGATGCAGTGGTGTAAAGAGTGGAATGCAGTGGAGTAAAGCGTGGGATGGAGTGGTGTAAAGCGTGGGATGCTGTGGAGTAAAGCGTGGGATGTGGGATGCAGTGGAGTAAAGCGTGGGATGCAGTGGAGTAAAGCGTGAGATGAAGTGGTGTAAAGAGTGGGATGCAGTGGAGTAAAGTGTGGGATGCTGTGGAGTAAAGCGTGGGATGTGGGATGCAGTGGAGTAAAGCGTGGGATGCAGTGGTGTAAAGCGTGGGATGCAGTGGTGTAAAGCGTGGGATGTGGGATGCAGTGGAGTAAAGCGTGGGATGGAGTGGAGTAAAGGGTGGGATGGAGTGGAGTAAAGCGTGGGATGCAGTGGAGTAAAGTGTGGGATGCTGTGGAGTAAAGCGTGGGATGTGGGATGCAGTGGAGTAAAGCGTGGGATGCAGTTGAGTAAAGCGTGGGATGCAGTGAAGTAAAGCGTGGGATGCAGTGGTGTAAAGAGTGGGATGCAGTGGAGTAAAGTGTGGGATGCTGTGGAGTAAAGCGTGGGATGCAGTGGAGTAAAGCGTGGGATGCAGTGGAGTAAAGCGTGGGATGCAGTGGAGTAAAGCGTGGGATGCAGTGGAGTAAAGCGTGGGATGCAGTGGAGTAAAGCGTGAGATGCAGTGGAGTAAAGCGTGGGATGCAGTGGAGTAAAGCGTGGGATGCAGTGGTGTAAAGCGTGGGATGCAGTGGTGTAAAGCGTGGGATGCAGTGGTGTAAAGCGTGAGATGCAGTGGAGTAAAGCGTGGGATGCAGTGGAGTAAAGCGTGGGATGCAGTGGTGTAAAGAGTGGGATGCAGTGGAGTAAAGTGTGGGATGCTGTGGAGTAAAGCGTGGGATGCAGTGGAGTAAAGCGTGGGATGCAGTGGAGTAAAGCGTGGGATGCAGTGGAGTAAAGCGTGGGATGCAGTGGAGTAAAGCGTGGGATGCAGTGGAGTAAAGCGTGGGATGCAGTGGAGTAAAGCGTGGGATACAGTGGAGTAAAGCGTGGGATGCAGTGGTGTAAAGCGTGGGATGCAGTGGAGTAAAGCGTGGGATGCAGTGGAGTAAAGCGTGGGATGCAGTGGAGTAAAGCGTGGGATGCAGTGGAGTAAAGCGTGGGATGCTGTGGAGTAAAGCGTGGGATGCAGTGGAGTAAAGCGTGGGATGCAGTGGTGTAAAGCGTGGGATGCAGTGGAGTAAAGCGTGGGATGCAGTGGTGTAAAGCGTGGGATGCAGTGGAGTAAAGTGTGGGATGCTGTGGAGTAAAGCGTGGGATGTGGGATGCAGTGGAGTAAAGCGTGGGATGCAGTGTTGTAAAGAGTGGGATGCAGTGGAGTAAAGTGTGGGATGCAGTGGTGTAAAGCGTGGGATGCAGTGGAGTAAAGCGTGGGATGCAGTGGAGTAAAGCGTGGGATGCAGTGGAGTAAAGCGTGGGATGCAGTGGTGTAAAGAGTGGGATGCAGTGGAGTAAAGTGTGGGATGCTGTGGAGTAAAGCGTGGGATGTGGGATGCAGTGGAGTAAAGCGTGGGA
>NC_136881.1:44982165-45009665 GCF_949152265.1 Phoxinus phoxinus
CCGCTTCACTCCTGAATCTAATCTGTGGAGCCGCTTCACTCCTGAATCTAATCTGTGGAGCTGCTTCACTCCTGAATCTAATCTGTGGAGCCGCTTCACTCCTGACTCTAATCTGTGGAGCTGCTTCACTCCTGACTCTAATCTGTGGAGCTGCTTCACTCCTGACTCTAATCTGTGGAGCCGCTTCACTCCTGACTCTAATCTGTGGAGCTGCTTCACTCCTGACTCTAATCTGTGGAGCTGCTTCACTCCTGACTCTAATCTGTGGAGCTGCTTCACTCCTGACTCTAATCTGTGGAGCCGCTTCACTCCTGAATCTAATCTGTGGAGCTGCTTCACTCCTGACTCTAATCTGTGGAGCTGCTTCACTCCTGAATCTAATCTGTGGAGCCGCTTCACTCCTGAATCTAATCTGTGGAGCTGCTTCACTCCTGACTCTAATCTGTGGAGCTGCTTCACTCCTGACTCTAATCTGTGGAGCTGCTTCACTCCTGACTCTAATCTGTGGAGCCGCTTCACTCCTGAATCTAATCTGTGGAGCCGCTTCACTCCTGAATCTAATCTGTGGAGCTGCTTCACTCCTGACTCTAATCTGTGGAGCTGCTTCACTCCTGACTCTAATCTGTGGAGCTGCTTCACTCCTGACTCTAATCTGTGGAGCCGCTTCACTCCTGACTCTAATCTGTGGAGCCGCTTCACTCCTGACTCTAATCTGTGGAGCCGCTTCACTCCTGAATCTAATCTGTGGAGCCGCTTCACTCCTGACTCTAATCTGTGGAGCCGCTTCACTCCTGACTCTAATCTGTGGAGCCGCTTCACTCCTGACTCTAATCTGTGGAGCCGCTTCACTCCTGACTCTAATCTGTGGAGCCGCTTCACTCCTGAATCTAATCTGTGGAGCTGCTTCACTCCTGACTCTAATCTGTGGAGCCGCTTCACTCCTGACTCTAATCTGTGGAGCCGCTTCACTCCTGACTCTAATCTGTGGAGCTGCTTCACTCCTGACTCTAATCTGTGGAGCTGCTTCACTCCTGAATCTAATCTGTTGAGCTGCTTCACTCCTGACTCTAATCTGTGGAGCTGCTTCACTCCTGAATCTAACTCTAATTTTCATAATTGATTCTCTTATTCTCCTGTTTATTACAGTGAAGCTGCTCTGAAACGATCGGTACTGTATAAAGCTGTAGAAATAAAGCTGAGCTGACTTTAGAGATTTACATTTAGTCATTTAGCAGACGCCTTTATCCAAAGCGACTTACAACTGAGGACTACAACAAGCGAGTCATTGTGAAGAAGCAAAAATAACGCAAGAAGTGCTCAAAATACAAAGTTCTGGAATTGCTCAGAGTAGCATAAGCCAAAACAAAGGAGGGTAAAGGAGAGGTTTTTTTTTTTTTTTTTTTTTTTTTTTTTTTTTTTTTTTTTTTAGGTCAAGTGCTCACGGAAGAGATGAGTTTTCAGTTGTCTTTTGAATGTGGTCAGGGATTCTGCATTCCGGATGAGGGTAGGGAGATCATTCCACCAGCAAGGAACCGTGAATGAGAATGTTCTGGAGAGTGATTTTGTGGCTCTCTGTGATGGTACCACGAGTCGTCGCTCATTGACCGATCGCAGGCTTCTGGTAGGGATGTAGACTCGTAGGAGCGAGTGAAAGTAGGAGGGAGCTGAGCCTGTGGTCGATCTGTAAGCAAGCGTCAATGCCTTGAACTTGATGCGAGCAGCGAGTGGTAGCCAGTGCAGAGAGATGAACAGAGGAGTGACGTGGGCCCTTTTGGGCTCGTTGAAGACAAGACGGGCTGCAGCATTCTGGATCATTTGTAGAGGTTTAATTGCACATGATGGAAGACCAGCCAGAAGAGCATTGCAGTAATCAAGCCTAGAGATAACCAAGGCCTGGGTGAGAAGTTGTGTTGCATGCTCAGTCAGGAAGGGCCTGATCTTCCTGATGTTGTGCAGTGCAAACCTGCATGATCGAGCTGTCTTTGTGATGTGGTCTGTGAAGGTCAGATGCTCATCAAATGTTACTCCAAGGTTTCTGACCGACCTTGATGGGGTGATTAAAGTTGAATCTAGCTGGATAGTGAAGTCGTGCTGCAGGGACGGGTTGGCAGGGAGGACGAGAAGCTCAGTCTTTGCCAGGTTGAGCTGCAGGTGATGTTCCTTCATCCACGCCGAGATGTCCGCCAGACAGCTTGAGATACGTGTAGCTACTGTGGGATCATCAGGTGGAAATGAGAGGTAGAGCTGGGTGTCATCAGCATAGCAATGGTAAGAGAAGCCATGTGCCTGTATGATGGGTCCCAGTGATGTGGTGTAAATGGAGAAGAGGAGCGGTCCAAGAACTGAACCCTGAGGAACCCCTGTAGTCAGTTGATGTTCTTTGGATACCTTGCCACTCCATGCGACCCTGAAGGACCTACCTGTGAGATAGGACTCAAACCAGTGGAGAGGAGTTCCAGTGATGCCCAGTGATGAGAGGGTGGACAGGAGGATCTGATGATTCACAGTGTCGAAGGCAGCAGACAGATCCAGGAGAATGAGAACTGATGATTTGGAGGCAGCTTTTGCGATCCGTAGGGCTTCTGTGACTGAAATGAAAGTGAAACACTATTACTTTTGTAAATGAATAAGAATGATTCATCATTTGTAGTTTTAATTATTTGAGTTATTTACTTCCTCTGTCAATTATGCTCTGGGAAAAATTTCATGACAAACACGTGAAGCTTTACATTTAGTGAGAAGCAAAAGCGTGCAGACACTTTTCTGAGATCAAGAGTTACACGTCATCACACACACACACACACACTTAAACACACACACTTACACACATGAAGACACACACACACACACATCTGGTTATTTATCTTTGTGAGGAACTCCATAGATATAATTTTCTTTTAGATTGTACTTACACTGTGTGTGTGTGTGTGTGTGTGTGTGTGTGTGTGTGTGTGTCCTGCAGGCGGTCTCTGTGGTGTCCGAGGGTCTGGAGTCTTTCGGTGGTCAGGGTTACATTGAGGACACTGGGCTTCCCTCCATGCTGCGCGACGCTCAGGTCAATCATCAGTGTGTGTGTGTGTGTGTGTGTGTGTGTGTGTGTGTGTGTGTGTGCAGGATGCAGGATGCACTTCCTTCAGTCCAGCAGATGGCAGCACAGGCGTGACACAATAATATCACAAATTTCACTAAATGCCTTATTCATATTGAGTTGTTGTTGTGTGTTTATTTTTAGACATGTAAAGCACTTTGGTCAACTTGTGGTGTTTTTAAATTTGCTCAACAAATAGATGTTGATTGATTGAAGTGCAAAATATAAATATAAATACAAACACATACTAT
This sequence comes from Phoxinus phoxinus, assembly GCF_949152265.1. Taxonomy (NCBI): domain Eukaryota; kingdom Metazoa; phylum Chordata; class Actinopteri; order Cypriniformes; family Leuciscidae; genus Phoxinus; species Phoxinus phoxinus. The sequence continues at coordinate 44,985,505 of NC_136881.1, forward strand.
TAATGTATTTAACTTTTTTTTTCTTTTGAACAACCCGTGTTGTGTGTGTGTGTGTGTGTGTGTGTTTCTGTAGGTGTTGAGTATTTGGGAGGGCACCACAAATGTGTTGTCTCTGGATGTTCTGCGCTCGATTGCGAAGTCCTCTGGGTCGGTTCTCCAGGCGTTCTTCCGTGATGTCGAAGTGAGAACAAACTCATGAATTACGCTTCAGTCCTGAATCATCGTTGTTCCACATTGATTGTAAAGTGAGCTTGTGCTGCTAATGTGTGTGTGCGCTTGTGTGTGCAGGAGCGTCTGCTGCCGGCTGAAGCCTGTCCCGCTCTGCGTCCAGCGCTCGCGTCTCTCCGCGCGTCTCTCTCGGCTCTGATGCGTTTCTGTGAGAAGGCGGCATCTCGACCCGCGGGAGCAATGGAGCTGGCAGCGAGAGACCTGGCCTACAGCCTCGCACGCGTCTACATGGGTAAAACACACACGTGTGCACGCTACACATATGTGTACTTGAAACACGCATACACAAATGTGTACTTTACTTTTATACTTTATTGTCAGACAAGTCTGACATTTTTCTTGCATAACAGTGTCTATGTTTACAACAACCAAACATACATTAAACATCGACATACACTTAAACCTCCCACATTATACATTCAATACTTCACAATACACACACACACCTGTACCTATAAGACACACACTGGCTTGCTTAGTTGGGGACATTTCATATTCAACAATAGTATTGATCTGTGTTACTTAAGGTGGACGATGACACAATTTTCTTCTAGTAACAAACTTGTATTATTTTCATGTTATCACTGTGAAGCTGCTTTGATAAAATATTGTAAAAAGTGCTATATAAATAAAGGTGACTTGACACACACACAGACACAGGTGTACATGTAACACACACACACACACTGCCTCATGTCTACTTGAACACTGTACAGTAACATGACCGTCTGTCAGGTTTAACCATGAAAACTGCTTTTGCTGCATTTATTTGTGTAAATTGTAAGAATAGTGAGTTGCCAATGTCTTCGGTTTAGATTAGTATAGATTAGATTAGTTCTCAAGTATAGTTTTGACTCATGTGAGGTTTGTAATGTCAGCAAACTCAGGTGTGTTGAGAACTGTTGAGTTGTTCTATGGTGTGGATCTTGTGTGTGTGTGCGTGTGTGCGTGTGTGCGTGTGTGCGTGTGTGTGTGTGTGTGTGTGTGTGTGTGTGATCTATACCTACACACTGATGTAAGTGTGTGTGTGTGTGTGTGTGTGTGTGTGTGTGTGTGTGTGAGATCTATACCTACACACTGATGTAAGTGTGTGTGTGTGTGTGTGTGTGTGTGTGTGAGATCTATACCTACACACTGATGTAAGTGTGTGTGTGTGTGTGTGTGTGAGGGATCTATACCTACACACTGATGTAAATGTACCAGTGATGATCTTGAAGCGTCTCATTCAGTTCCTCTGTCCAACGACAGGAGCTCTACTGGTGGATCACGCCTCATGGGAACACGCCACACACACTGATGTTTACACGGCCTTGAGGTGAGTGTGTGTGTGTGTGTGTGTGTGTGTGTGTAATGAATGTTGTGTAACGCGTGTGTGTGTGTTTGTTTGTTTGTGTGTGTGTGTGTTATGAATCATATGTAACTCGTGTGTGTGTGTGTGTGTGTGTGTGTGTGTGTGTGTGTGTGTTATGAATCTTGTGTAACGTGTGTGTGTGTGTTATTAATCTTATGTAAAAATTGTGTGTGTGTGTGTTGCAGGTGGTGTGATCAGGATCTGTGTCCAGTGGTCAGTCGAGACGCTGCAGGTTGTTTTGACCCACAGACGACAGCAATGGATTCAGCGCTGGTGTACGACGGCCTGAAGCTTTAAACAAACATACACACACATACGCGTTACACAAGATTCATAACACACACACGCGCATTACACAAGATTCATAACACACACTCTCTCTCACACACACACACACACACGTGTTACACAAGATTCATAACACACACAAGTGTGTTACACAAGATTCATAACACACACTCTCTCTCACACACACACACACACACACAAGTGTGTTACACAAGATTCATAACACACACTCTCTCACACACACGCGCGTGTGTGCGTTATACAAGATTCATAACACACACACGCGTTGCACAAGATTCATAACACACACACACTCTCTCTTTCTCTCATGCACACTCACATTATATTGATTGTGAAGCTCGAGTTCATCAAGCATTTGATCGAGGTTTCTCTTTCATGTCAGCAGTTAATCACATATATAGTTTAGTTTAAGAGTTTTAGTTTCATATAGTTTCCTTTAAGATGTTTGAATTGATTTTAATTCTGTTGAATAATATTATCATAAGTGCTGTGAATATTGTTAAATAACTCTTTCACGAGACAAACTGTCGACGGACTTAAAGCTGAAGACACCACTGTGTGAGATTTTCTCCCATCTAGCGGTGAAACTGTATATGACTACCAACTGATATTACTTTCTAGCCCCTCCCATTCCGAGGGCATTTTGACTTCTACGGTGGCCGTATTATTCTCCAAATCGTCATTCTAGCGTTATGCACAACCATGCTATAGTTAACCAAGCAACTATTAAACTTTGATTTTACACAAATAGGCTGAATTACCTGTCGAGAAAAAAGCAGGCAACTTTGTTTAAAATCCTTGCTCCTCATGAGCTCTTTCCATCTGGGAAAAGCCACTCCAATATTCCTTTCTTGGCGAGACTGTCCTCGAGAAGAGGCGTGGTCCTCCGTCTTCAACAGGCTTTCAAATCCGCCGCCAGTCGCGAGTAATCTCCCCTCGCATTCGTCACGGTACCGCTGAGTGTAACGGCACGAAAGGCAAAGCTTGAATCTCCTGGTATGTCCCTCGTTGGCTAATGTGTTTTCAAGATGGAGGCGCAACAATGGCTGCCGCCGATCGAGCGACTCGCTCGTATTTATTCTGAATGCCAGATTCTACGCGTACGAGCATTGAGGATTGAGTACATATAATTTTGAAAGAACAAAGTGTTTTTTGGCTAAGAATCTACTTAAAAAATTTACACAGTGTAGCTTTAAAGAAACTAAATACAAGCCAATGTTCTGCGTTCTTCTCTAAATATGGAGCAGATGTGACTGATCTCATATTCATTTCCAGAATAAAACACAACATGAATGTGTTCGGTGTGACTTATTGATTCCTAGAGTAAACGCTTCAGACGTCAGATATTCAGTTTATATTCTGTGCTTTGTTTGTTTAAAGAAAGAAAGATTTAACCTCAAACCAGATCATTATAAGAATCCAGATGAAGCGTGAATGTTTCAGAAACTCTTCATCTGGTCAGATTCATATCAAAGCAGCTTTATGACAAAACAATTACAATTCTGATTACTTCGGTAATTCGGTACAATTCCTGGTAATGTTGAATCAGAATAAGTTCCTCTTGCAGCATCTCTTCTCTGATGATGTGTGCGGTGCTATAACCTGTCACTCACATGAGATTAGCCAATAGCAGACCACAACCATCCAATCAGTTCCTCGCAGACACAATCAAGCCCCGCCCACATGTATTCTTGCTCCTGAAGCGTTTCACTCGATATACGGCACAATAGAGGAGAAAAGACGAGTGCAACTTCTCTTTTCTTAGTAAACAATCTTCCCACGCTTAAGCAATTTTCTCTAGTTTAATAAACAATAAATTAATTATTTACCAATGAAAGTTAGTGGTTCTGATTAAAATGTCAAATGTAGCCTAAATTAAACTTTAACAAGTTTTAAGCCAAATGTTGGTTGTATTTGTCACTTCTTGGTTGTCAGTTTAATGGTGTTGTATTTTTTGTTTTATTTGTATTTATTTTTTGGGAGAGATCATGCAGTGGTTGAGTTATTGGCTACACATGTCTTTGTTTGTGCGACTACAACGATTGATTATCAGTTCAGCAGATCATAAAGCACATCATGATGAGTGCATGCCGTTAACTGAGCAATGCTCGTTTCCCAGAGTGCTTTGTGTTCCTGGTGAACTGTAGTATGGTGACGGACAATAATGCTGCTCATGTTCTGTTATATGAGCCTCACAATCGATAAACATCATCATCAGCCTCTTCTTCCTCTGGTAAAGGTCATGTGTGTGCGCGACCTTCTGCAGCTCTTTCAGATGATGTGACCTTTCAGAGCGCCTGCGTCTGACCTTTGACCTGCCGTTAGCGCACAGATGCTTCATCATATGGCTGCTCTTCTGAACGTGACCTGAATCACTGACGTGCACTTCAAACGGGAGCTTTCAAAGATAAGTTTTACAAGAAAACATTACTTCAGTCTTTTTACCTCAGAATTCCTACCTTATCTCACAGGAAAGTGAGACTGTAGAAATGTATTTAATTCAATGTGTTGCTTGCAGAGTGAAAATTGTTTCTAGTGTTTTTATTATAAATAAAGACTAGGAATTCTTGCCAGCATGACTTCTTCGTCATTTGCTTTTGATCTGTTTACACTGATGCCGAAACCCGGGGCGAAGAAGCCAGCCCAACTGGTTCGTAAAAATGATAAAACAGGATGCCAAAAATTGGGATAAGTGTCCCGAGCCCCTGCTGTTCCCAAAGCCGGCTGTACAACAGGCGTACGCGAGAGTGTTACTTTATACCCGGAGAGAAAGTGCTTGTGTTACTTCAAACATTTAATTCTAAATTATTCGTCAAGTGGCAAGGACCCTTTGTGGCTAAACGCCGAGATGGGGATCTCAATGATGAGGTATGGTGAATGGACAGGGCGGTGCATGTCAAATTCATAACTTGAATCTCCTAAACTGGAATGCGGTGGCATCCAAAACTGGCGACGCGCATAGACGCAGCGGCTCTACGTTCTCCCGTTCGGTGCTTTTCATTTGTGTTTTTGTTTGTTTGTTTACTATTAAATGTTACAATCAGCCATGCGAACCAAAGCTACAGTCAGTTAGATATTTTAAACATGGGTTTTTGAAGTAATCAAGCAATTACAAGTGAATTTCTGGAGTCACACAACATACCGGAGTAGATAGCCAGGACACCGGGCTCTCCATGGATTGTTATTGGCTCTAGCAAGCGACGAAGGCGGAGGAGACACAGGAATCAAAAGCGCGGATGCCGGTCAGGCCTACTAGTTCGGCTAAAGGAACAACCCCACAAACCACCCCTTCCTAGTATATTTCTCACTAACGCTAGATCACTTGTCAACAAAAGGGATGAATTACAACTACAGATCGCCACAAACAATATCATGAAGTACTGCTGCATTCTTTTGATAACAGAGACATGGTTAAACCCGCTCATACCTGATGCTGCTATGGAGCTGACGGGGAGCATTCCGCTGGGACCGAAACAAAGATTTCGGTAAGACAAAGGGTGGTGGGCTCTGCATTTACATACGCGACGACTGGTGCACCAACGCCAACGTCATAGACAGTCACTGTTCTCTCGACCTGGAGTTCATAGCAGTTAAATGCAGGCCCTTCTATCTGCCCCGGGAGTTTAACGTTGTTATAGTTACAGCTGTTTATATCTCACCGGATGCTAATGCTAACACCGCTCAAAGCTACTTGCTGCAAGCTATAAACTCCAATCAGACTATCCATCCTGATGCCGTGCACATCATAGCAGGAAATTTTAATCATGCAGACTTGAAAAAAGTTATTCCCAAATTCCATCAGCACATCAAATGTGCAACAAGGGGGAAAAACACCTTGGACAAAACATATTCAGATGTGAAGAAAGGCTCAATTCCACTGCCTCATCTAGGACAGTCAGATCACCTTTTTGTGCTTTTAATACCAGCATACACCCCCTTAAGAAGGAAGGCTCCCACCACTACCAAGACTGTGAAAAAATGGCGAGATGGAGGCTCTTCTCAGCTCCAAAACTGTTTCGAAAGAACCAATTGGGATGTCTTCGACAATCAGGATTTGGAGGTATACACATCAACAGTACTCTGCTATATTAAGAACTGTGTCGACTATGTCACTGTCGACAAACACATCCGGATTTACTCCAACTAGAACCCCTGGATGACTAGAGAGGTCAGGACCCACTTAAAAGACCGTAATGCTGCCTTCAGGTACAGAGATAAAGCCCTCTTCAGTGTAGTAGTAGTAGCCTTTATTGTCACTTAGTCAGAAGTACCAGCGAAATTAGCCATCAACCTGTCCATACAAACATACATACAATATGACAATGGGGTAGACAGGACAGGAAGACAGGGGATTGAGGAAAATAATACAGCATGACTTGAGGATAGGTGAGGGGGGAAAAGGCAACTCCCAGACTATGCTCCTGTGAGGAGTACAGTCTGGGAACAGGAAAAAAACACCTCAGCAACATTAGCACATAATCAGTACTACGACATGAACCCACAAGACTTGCAACAGGGGAGGGGAGTGGGGGATGGAGGTAACCCAGCACAGGCAAGCAGCCATCCGGTCCTGCAGCCATTTTCGGCGCTGGTCACAGACCCGCCTGTCAGACTGGTGGTACAAAGCGGCGAGGGATGCGGGGTGGGGGGGTGAAGAGTTTGTGTATGTGTAGGCCTGGAGATTCACCCTGCCTGGCATCCAAATCTCGGTGCCTCAGTCCGCAGGATGTCATAGCGTTAACACAGCAAGTTGCCATGGAGACAACCTTGATTAGGTCCCAGAGTCAACAATCATCAGGTGTCTGTGAGAAATGGGGGAAGGAGCAAGAGCGGCTCACTGCAGTGCTCTTCCGGGGGAGTTGTTGTTCCAACAGCGGCCTTGGCCGAGGCCAGTGCTAGTTGAGGGGGTCCATTCTGGTCCATCAGCTTTTACAAAGCCATGAGCTTCTCCATGATATTATCCATATTTTGGGTCACCTCCCTGTTGTTATCCATAATGCGGTTAATAGTCCCAGCCTGAGTGCTGACCGCTCTGGCCACTGCTTCAATCATGCCGGGCAGCATTGTGGGGCTTTGGATAGCTGTCACCGTCTTCTTAATTTCTTGATAAACCAGGGCAGTGCCTAATCCAGTCAGCAAAATGCCTGTTATCATGGTTCCGAATAGATAGATATCTTCAATGTCCTCCACGGAAAGAGCCGCCAGACACACGACCCGCCACCTCTCCCACGCGTCCATCGTGTAGCCAGAGCTAACCTTAAGAGAGCCACCAAGTGTGCGAAAGCAGAGTATAAAATAAATATTGAGGACCCACAATGACCCACAACGACTCTGGCAGGGAATTCAAAACCTCACAAACTTCAAAAGCATTAATCACAAAACCTCTGATGCAAATGCCTCGATGGCAGAAGAACTTAACTACTTCTTTACTACTTCTTAGCCCTCTTTGAAGTGAGTATGACAGAGACGGTTTCACCACCCACACCCGCACTCCAATTTATTATACAGGAACACAGGGTGAGGTGTGTGCTCAGAGCTGTTAATACAAGGAAGGCTGCAGGCCCAGATGGAGTGATGGGAAGGGTGCTCAGAGAATGTGCAGACCAGCTCTCTTCAGTCTTCACAAAGATCTTCAACCTGTCAACAGCCACCATCCCATCTTGCCTGAAGTCAGCAACAGTTATCCCACTACCGAAGAAAACAGTCATCAGTGGTCTTAACGACAACTGCCCGGTTGCACTTACCCCAGTTATTATGAAGTGCTTTGAGAGGCTGGTTCAACAGCACATCAAAGCCAGCCTTCCAGACATGTTCGATCCACATCAGTTCGCATTCAGGACCAATAGATCCACAGAAGATTCCATTGCTACTCCCCTGCCCACAGCATTGCCCCACCTAGAACGCCAAGGCAGCTATGTGAGGATGCTTTATATTGACTATAGTTCAACTTTTAACAGTCATTCCTGATAGGCTGGTAACCAAACTGCTGGGCTTTGGTCTCTCCTCATCTATCTGTCACTGGATTAAGGACTTCCTGACCAACCGCCCCCAGATGGTTAGGTTAGGTCCCTATTCCTCCTCCACCTTAATTCTCAGCACAGGTGCCCCACAAGGCTGCGTGCTTAGTCCACTTTTCTACGTTATTTACACTCATGACTGCACCCCAACACGTTTTACCAACACTACCATTAAATTTGCGGATGACACGGATGGGGATATTCAATTTAATGAATCAATCAATATTACTATTGATTAGCATTACCAAACATGGACGTTTTATTATTATTTTATTTTAATACTGTGAAGCTACTTTGATACAATCTGTATTGTGAAAAGCACTATACAAATATTCTTGACTTGACTTGACTTGACTTGACATGACCATAGTTGGACTCATCTCAGGAGGAGACGAAACAGCCTACAGAGATGAAATTCAGAGATTGACAGAATGGTGTGGGGTAAATAACTTGGCCCTAAATGCTTCTAAAACCAAAGAGATCATCATTGACTTTCGAAAGCACAACACAAATCACACTGCACATTAGCGGGGTCTGCATGGAGAGGGTTCCAGCCTTCAAATTCTTGGGCACGACCATCGCCGAGGATCTCTCCTGGAGCACAAACACCTCAGCAGCAATCCAAAAAGCACAGCAGCAACTCTATTTCATGAGGATTCTCAGAAAGAACCACCTACAAGAGCAGCTGCTAGTCTCCTTTTATCGCTGTTCCATCGAGAGTGTGATAAAGCTCAGCGGCAGATAAGAAAGCTCTCCAGAGAGTAATCAACTTGGCACAAAAAATCATTGGCTGCCCTCTGCCTTCCCTAAAAGAGCTTTACACTCCTGAGATCGCTGAGGGTGGCTAGAATTGCAGAGGAATGTGTGTAATTGAGTGTGTGGAGGTACGGTATCTGGGCCTCCACTTGGGACATGAGCAGGTGTGTCCCCAAATTGACAAGACCACTGTGATAGCAGCCTGCCCAAGTCCCAAGACTAAAAAGGAGGTGAGACAGATCCTGGGTTTGGCGGGATATTATAGAAAGTTTATACCTTCTTATTCTGAGCTCATCAGCCCGCTGACTGATCTCACTAAAAAGGAAGCACCAGATCTGGTCCAGTGGATGGAGCTGTGCAAACAGGCTCTAATCACAGTAAAGGCTGACCTGTGCAGAGGCCCTATCCTACAATCTCCTAACGTTGATCTGCCTTTTGGAGGCCGGGTGGGTCGGGTGGAGGGGGAATCTGGCGAGGGGGCGTGGTAAAGCCAAGTCTGCAGTGGGGAGTGGGTGCAGAGACAAGCGGTGAGAAGGAGGTCAGGTGAATGATGACTAAAACCTGTCTCAAATTCCAGTAACTGGCGGAGAGATGGGAGATAGGCACACCTGGGAAGGGGAGAGAGACATTTCCCCCCGGACTGATTATACAAATGTTTTTCGTTTGTTGTTTATTTTCTGTTATTCTGAGTATAAATAAAGGCTTGGAATTCTTGCCAGCCTGACTTCTTTGTCATTTGCTTTTGAGCTGTTTACAAGCTTATATTCAGGGGTGCACATAACTTTTTCAGTGAGTTACTCAGGTGAGGACCAGGAGATGGTGTTTGGTACTCACCCCATATGTAGCGTGGCCACAGCTGTCAATCATGACGTCACATTTCCATTTTTATAGCATAAAATAACTAACTAAAACCAAACTTATAAAATAAAAATAAACGAACACTTAAATTTACATCAGTGTGAAAAGAACGACCTAAAATGATAGAATTTTTTTTATTTGAAGTGTTATTTGATTGTTCAGATATATGTATTTGAATAAATTAAATATAATTAATCCTTATTAAAGATATTAAAGAGCAGTGAATTTTCTCTTTTTATTTTGTTGTTTGATCAATATTAAGTGTACAGAAGGCATTAGGTTTATTACGCACTGTCACTTTAAGAGTGTGCAGATCCAATTGCACTGATGCACGGTACGTTCTGTAAAGACATAACCGACTGTGTTTACGTGAATACTCTCCAAAACGGACATTTAGACATAATGTTGTGTGTATTTGTCCATTCAGACGCGAAAAAGAGCTCGATTCAGTCCTTGCGCGCAGCGTCTATGTGCGGGCTGCACGCTTCGGGTCGTGTGTGTGTGTGTGTGTTCGCACAGAAAAACATACCGAATAAAGCTGTCTTTCGCGTCGTCACTCTTATTCAGATCTATCCATATGTCTGCTCTTCTCTTTCTCCCAGACGTTTACATTTTTTAACATTTGAGACATGCATGAAGCGCATGCCGACTCGGTAGATCAGCACGTTACAATTCAAATGTGCGCATCTTCCACAAACGCAAATCAGTTCTGACTGGATCACTTCCCCAATCGTCCCTCCCTTACATTTCCGTCTAGTTTTTATTCGTCATAGTGGTCGTCATTTAAAACAAGGTTTTTATTTAGTTATCGTCTCGTTTTCATCTGTGAAAAAATTTAATTAACACTGCCTAGGTTGCATTTTGGCGACAGTAGGCTACGCAAAGGCGCGTAGTAACACAAGTGGCATTACGCATTCCTGATTTTTGTCGCGCATGCGTACCTGCGTACCAGTTATGTGCACCCCTGCTTATATTAATATACAGGTAAAACGCAAATTAATTAATCTGTCACCTGAACTGCGTAAAATGACATACTAATGTACTAAATGCTGAATTAAGAAAAAATGTCATGTTTGAATGGATGATGTCTCTTTTGTGTTTCAGACGCAGTGAATCACGCGAGTCCATCGCAGAATAAAGTCACTGAATCATTGATGAGTTCTGCAGTAATCCAGTAGCGTCCGATAAGATCAGGAAGCGTCCGATGACGGAGGACAGACGCTGATTGAGCTCAGAGCTTCAGCAGGGATCATTCCTGATAAAGTCATGATGCCCTCAATTAAAACATAAGGGCTTTTATTTATTCACTGCTGTATAGCACAGAAAACTGGAGAAGAACTAGTTTAGTGTTCTATGCTGCGCGTGTGTGTGTGTGTGTGTGTGTGTGTGTGTGTGTGTGTGTGTGTGTTTGTGTGTGTGTGTGTGTGTGTGTGTGTGTGTGTGTGTGTGTGTGTGTGTGTGTGTGTGTGTGTGTGTGTGTGTGTGTGTGTGTGTGTGTGTGTGTGTGTGTTTTAGGTCATGAATAGTGATCTCTCTTCACTGCCATCGATCAGAACGTTCCAGACCAGCTGAGGCCGAAGAGCAGCCTTTCTTTCTTTCTTTCTTCTCGGTCTCTGTCTCTCTCTCAATTTTTTGTTTTAATTTAACTGTGCCTTCCCACTAAGCAAAATGATGTCCAAAAGACGTCTTGAAAGTTTTTATGACGTCTTTTTTTAACGTGCGATATAGACGTTCATGGACTCTTCGTACAAGGTTAAAAACTAGTTAAAATGTGGCCATCATTTATGGTCTCATTTATACATAATTTACTGTTTCTGGACCAAATAAACACTCTCAGGATGCATTAAATTAAAAATCATGTTTATTTCAATGTAATTTCCTTTTTTAATTGCAAAGCAACTCACAGACACTCACAGACATGCTTGTTTCTTGATGATTATGTCATCATCAACATTGAGCTGATAACACCTCATACTTTTTCTTGGCTTTCTCTGCAACAACAATTGTGTTATACAAACACAGTTACAGCAGCCAAAGAAAAGCTAAAGTAAAAAGAAAGGGGACCAAGAGCCCAACTAAAGCAAACACTGATCACCACAATGGTGACTTAAAATGAAACAAATATCAACATCTAAACCTCTGTTAATTCTCACTAAGAACATCTGACAGAAATAGTCAAAGCATCTGTATTTTATGTCTGTGATTGGGTTCAGTACAAGTATCTGAGCCAGAAAGTCTTCCCTTCAGAGATGGTTTCTCTCATGATCCAAAGATGTGTGATTTACAGAAGTGTCTTTTATGTTCATGATTTTTGGACAAACACAAACTGTCCGTGAGTTGCTTAGCCATTACAAAAGGAAATTACATTGAAATAAGCATGATTTTTAATTTAATGCATCCTGAGAGTGTTTATTTGGTCCAGAAACAGTAAATTATGTCTAAATGATGGCCATGTTTGAACTAGTTTTTAACCTTGTATGAAGGGTCCATGAACATCTATATCGGACATGCAGAACACGTAAAAAAAAGACATCATAGACATCTGGCTCCTCAATGGACGTCTTTTCAACGTACGACTTTTGTGACAAAGACGTTGAAAAGACGTCTTTTGGACATCATTTTGCTTAGTGGGGCAGGACATGGGCATACTAAAAATGTTATCGTTGCACAAAATATTTGTTTAGTCGCATGCACAGCGACGCTGTGCAGTCCGACAGCAGAAGAGTAGATTCATCATCTTTACAAAGAAAAGTTACAAAGTGTTAAATTAATGATAAAACTTTATCTAAATAAAGTGAGTTTGTGTTTAAAACAAGAACAAATATCTGACAATGTAGTCTGGAGTCTTTTCTGACCTTTGTCAGATATTTTAGTCAGATATTTGTTCTTGTTTTCAGCACAAACTCACTTAATTTTTTCATTTTTTTTCAGTAAACAAAGCTTAATATCTTCAGTCATTTAGCTTCACCACTAAATGTATCTTGATTTGAGAATGTTTAGATATTTGGGCTGGAAAACAAGACAGAAATACTGAGGAAGAACATCATCTTTGCAGTGTGATCAAAAACTTTACTGCAGAAATTGAGAACAATCATAAAGTTGAAGAATATTCCTAAAGCGGAGGATGACTTCGATGATGTTTGTAGCGTAATGAAGGGTATTTTTCATCCATGCAGAAAGTTACACAGTCTGAGTCAGGAGGACTGAGCATCTGTGATCTGAGGACGGGCCGCGGCGGGAGACGAGAGCAGGACTGTGTGTCTGAGCGTCTGTGATCTGAGGACGGGCCGCGGCGGGAGGTGAGAGCAGGACTGTGTGTCTGAGCGTCTGTGATCTGAGGACGGGCCGCGGCGGGAGGCGAGAGCAGGACTGTGTGTCTGAGCGTCTGTGATCTGAGGACGGGCCGCAGCGGGAGGCGAGAGCAGGACTGTGTGTCTGAGCGTCTGTGATCTGAGGACGGGCCGCAGCGGGAGGCGAGAGCAGGACTGTGTGTCTGAGCGTCTGTGATCTGAGGACGGGCCGCGGCGGATGGTGAGAGCAGGACTGTGTGTCTGAGCGTGTGTGATCTGAGGACGGGCCGCAGCGGGAGGCGAGAGCAGGACTGTGTGTCTGAGCGTCTGTGATCTGAGGACGGGCCGCGGCGGATGGTGAGAGCAGGACTGTGTGTCTGAGCGTCTGTGATCTGAGGACGGGCCGCGGCGGGAGGCGAGAGCAGGACTGTGTGTCTGAGCGTCTGTGATCTGAGGACGGGCCGCGGCGGATGGTGAGAGCAGGACTGTGTGTCTGAGCGTCTGTGATCTGAGGACGGGCCGCGGCGGATGGCGAGAGCAGGACTGTGTGTCTGAGCGTCTGTGATCTGAGGACGGGCCGCGGCGGGAGGCGAGAGCAGGACTGTGTGTCTGAGCGTCTGTGATCTGAGGACGGGCCGCGGCGGATGGCGAGAGCAGGACTGTGTGTCTGAGCGTCTGTGATCTGAGGACGGGCCGCGGCGGGAGGCGAGAGCAGGACTGTGTGTCTGAGCGTGTGTGATCTGAGGACGGGCCGCAGCGGGAGGCGAGAGCAGGACTGTGTGTCTGAGCGTCTGTGATCTGAGGACGGGCCGCGGCGGGAGGCGAGAGCAGGACTGTGTGTCTGAGCGTCTGTGATCTGAGGACGGGCCGCAGCGGGAGGCGAGAGCAGGACTGTGTGTCTGAGCGTCTGTGATCTGAGGACGGGCCGCGGCGGGAGGCGAGAGCAGGACTGTGTGTCTGAGCGTCTGTGATCTGAGGACGGGCCGCGGCGGGAGGCGAGAGCAGGACTGTGTGTCTGAGCGTCTGTGATCTGAGGACGGGCCGCGGCGGGAGGCGAGAGCAGGACTGTGTGTCTGAGCGTCTGTGATCTGAGGACGGGCCGCGGCGGGAGGCGAGAGCAGGACTGTGTGTCTGAGCGTGTGTGATCTGAGGACGGGCCGCGGCGGGAGGCGAGAGCAGGACTGTGTGTCTGAGCGTCTGTGATCTGAGGACGGGCCGCGGCGGGAGGCGAGAGCAGGACTGTGTGTCTGAGCGTCTGTGATCTGAGGACGGGCCGCGGCGGGAGGCGAGAGCAGGACTGTGTGTCTGAGCGTCTGTGATCTGAGGACGGGCCGCGGCGGGAGGCGAGAGCAGGACTGTGTGTCTGAGCGTCTGTGATCTGAGGACGGGCCGCGGCGGGAGGCGAGAGCAGGACTGTGTGTCTGAGCGTGTGTGATCTGAGGACGGGCCGCAGCGGGAGGCGAGAGCAGGACTGTGTGTCTGAGCGTCTGTGATCTGAGGACGGGCCGCGGCGGGAGGCGAGAGCAGGACTGTGTGTCTGAGCGTCTGTGATCTGAGGACGGGCCGCGGCGGGAGGCGAGAGCAGGACTGTGTGTCTGAGCGTGTGTGATCTGAGGACGGGCCGCAGCGGGAGGCGAGAGCAGGACTGTGTGTCTGTGAGTCTGTGATCTGAGGACGGGCCGCAGCGGGAGGCGAGAGCAGGACTGTGTGTCTGTGAGTCTGTGATCTGAGGACGGGCCGCAGTGGGAGGCGAGAGCAGGACTGTGTGTCTGAGCGTCTGTGATCTGAGGACGGGCCGCGGCGGGAGGCGAGAGCAGGATTGTGTGTCTGAGCGTCTGTGATCTGAGGATGGGCCGCGGCGGGAGGCGAGAGCAGGACTGTGTGTCTGAGCGTCTGTGATCTGAGGACGGGCCGCGGCGGGAGGCGAGAGCAGGACTGTGTGTCTGAGCGTCTGTGATCTGAGGACGGGCCGCGGCGGGAGGCGAGAGCAGGACTGTGTGTCTGAGCGTCTGTGATCTGAGGACGGGCCGCGGCGGGAGGCGAGAGCAGGACTGTGTGTCTGAGCGTCTGTGATCTGAGGACGGGCCGCGGCGGGAGGCGAGAGCAGGACTGTGTGTCTGAGCGTCTGTGATCTGAGGACGGGCCGCGGCGGGAGGCGAGAGCAGGACTGTGTGTCTGAGCGTCTGTGATCTGAGGACGGGCCGCGGCGGGAGGCGAGAGCAGGACTGTGTGTCTGAGCGTGTGTGATCTGAGGACGGGCCGCGGCGGGAGGCGAGAGCAGGACTGTGTGTCTGAGCGTCTGTGATCTGAGGACGGGCCGCGGCGGGAGGCGAGAGCAGGACTGTGTGTCTGAGCGTGTGTGATCTGAGGACGGGCCGCGGCGGGAGGCGAGAGCAGGACTGTGTGTCTGAGCGTCTGTGATCTGAGGACGGGCCGCGGCGGGAGGCGAGAGCAGGACTGTGTGTCTGAGCGTCTGTGATCTGAGGACGGGCCGCAGCGGGAGGCGAGAGCAGGACTGTGTGTCTGAGCGTGTGTGATCTGAGGACGGGCCGCAGCGGGAGGCGAGAGCAGGACTGTGTGTCTGAGCGTGTGTGATCTGAGGACGGGCCGCGGCGGGAGGCGAGAGCAGGACTGTGTGTCTGAGCGTCTGTGATCTGAGGACGGGCCGAGGCGGGAGGCGAGAGCAGGACTGTGTGTCTGAGCGTCTGTGATCTGAGGACGGGCCGCAGCGGGAGGCGAGAGCAGGACTGTGTGTCTGAGCGTCTGCTCTACACGTTACCGTCTCCAGTATGGCCTCGGTCTGTCAGCTAATGCGGCTCTGGTTCTGTATGGATCCGGCTCTTAGAGCTCAAGGTGACTTTGCTCTAAATGAAACTATCTGAGCTTTTCTCTCTAAGGTCCTGTAGTGGCTGCAGTGCAGTAAACGCCTTTAATCCGGGAATAAGGGAAGAGTGGAAATGAAACTGATACAGAAGGACAAAAGCTTCAGTCTCTTCTGCGGCTGTGTGAAGCGTTTCCCGCGGGACGAGCGTTAATGTTTGCTTAGCATACGTCTGTAGTTAAGTAGATCGGGGAAGTCGGGCTGTGCGGTAATTATGGAACAAATTAAAACGAGGAAATATATTTTAGTTGAGCTCTCTCCTCTGAGTGAGAGAGAAAGAAAAGAGTGGATGTGAAAATACAATCTGGAAATGAGAGAGCAATATCAAAGCGCTCCCTCGCTCCCCGACGCAATTACCCAGCATTCCCCTTCATTAACGTTAACTGATCGCTGGTGCCGGGCCAGATGTGCGTGACCTCTGACCCCAGATCCTCACCGACTCTGGGTTCAGCTTTATCCATAAAGAACAACTTTGAAGGAATTATCATTGTCAGATTCCTCTGCTCTGCACGGATGCTGGTTTGAGAGAGGCAGCTGAATAAACACAGGGACAAACCCCTGTTCTAGAACATGTTTCTCTTACTAAAGTCACGTGATCAGTGATGAAACTGTGGGGACTTAAATGACAAAATCATAACTGACCCAACATTACAACACAAGGTAACCCTTCACAGTAACAGTAGTTCATGTGTGAGGTATCATTATTTTTGTACAGCTTTCTTTATCAAACTTAGATTAATATTTAAACACACCATGCTGACCGCAAGATCAGAATGCAATGTATACTGCGATGTCAAAGGTTACAAATCTAAATATGTACATAAACATGAAGCAAGACTGCTGTAGAATAGTGCTCGCTGTTATCCGGTGTCAGCCGTGTTGTGAACTGTTACTCAGCTCAATAATAAAGTGGTGCGAAAATGAACTGAAACGAGCCTTAATAAAACATCGGACGCGCAGTGGAAGCGGCGCGTTGTGCCTTCCATTATTTATCAATTCATGTGAAAGATATGAAATGGAAATCTTTATTTTGCTTCACACACATGCAAAGCAATTTGGGCCAATCCTCGGGCGTGGCGCGGTCACTATGGAGACGATCCGATCGGGATGAGGAAGAGAGTTCAGCTTCTGTCATAAAGAAACAAACGACTGTCGCATTACCGGAATATCATCGATCAGGCGCGACAGTAGGACATTACCGATCTCATGAATCATTCACACACACACTGCGGCCCTGTAACGCTATAGTTGCTGGTAGTGTGTGTTTCACGTATGGCGAGATGTGCTGTCTCTCTCTCTCTCTGTGTGTGTGTGTGTGTGTGTGTGTGTGTGTGTGTGTGTAATGGGTAGGTTTAGGGATAGGGGTAGTATAAGGGGAGAGAATAAACAGTTTGTACAGTATTAAAAATAATTATGTCTATGTCAAGTCCGTATATAATATGGAAACCCAACGTGTGTGTGTGTGTGTGTGTGTGTGTGTGTGTGTTCATTTGCTTCATATCTTCATTCTGCTTCTCTCATACATTCACTGGCTTATCAAAGCAGCAGCACGTCTGTTCATTACCACCGCAAAGCCTTTAAAACAGAGATAGACAGAAACTCTCTCTCACACACACACACACACACACACACACTCGCTTCGGAGGAGCAAATAAGTGAGTGTGATAAGCAGGAAGAGGACAGTGATGAAAGAGGTCGAAAACTGTGTGTGTGTGTGTGTGTGTGTGTGACTGGATGCAATACAGTGTGTGTGAAAGCAATGGAAGAGAACACACCTGGAGCGTCCTGCAGGCCTGTGTGTGTGTGTGTGTGTGTGTGTGTGTGTGTGTGTGTGTGTGTGTGTGTGTGTGTGTGTGTGTGTGTGTCTGTCGTGCTTCAGTTCAGTGTCGATTAAAAATAATCTGTCGATTGCTTCAGCGGTTGCCATGGTGACGGGTGTCTCCACTCACTGTACGTTCCCATGGTGACGCCTGTAAATGACAAATGAGATGTGTTGCATGTGTGTGTGAGGCTCACATGAGCGTCATCAGAGCATTACAACACATACGTATACACACACACACACACACACACACACACACACACAACAACAACAACAACAACACCTGAAGCAGCTAAAGAGATGCAGCACAGTTCTAGACAGCAGCTCAGCATACACACACACACACACACACTGTCCCCTCAGGCATCTCTGTGGAAACAAACAACTCATTATGCATCTGAGTGCAGATTGATAGAGAAGCGCTGCAGACGGATGCGTATCACACACACACACACACACACACACACACACACACACACACACACACACACACACACACACACTAATGTAATTCATCAGTCTGATCTCTCTCTCTCTCTCTCTCGTCTGTTTACACTCTCCATCACGCAGCGCTGCATTACTCAAACTCATCTTCAGCCCTCGGGAACAAACACATCCACACACACTCACACACACTCACACACACTCCAGTCCAGCTAAAGCTGATCAGCCCCGGGTCCAGGCAGAGACCGAGTGAAGGATCGGCTCTCTGTCCATTTGCCTTTATTACCCGCAGAACCATCCCGAAGTTGTAATTGTGTATGTGTGTGTGTGTGTGTGTGTGTGTGTGATCTGATTCACTTTGCTGGATTTGCTGCTGCAGGCTCAGATCTGTGTGTGTTTTAAGAACCGTCGGCTAATAATAAAGGTTTTTTTCCTCTCTGCAGAAAGGCTATTCATCTTGTTTGCCCTTGTGAAGGTTTTTCTTGTCAAGGAGAGATGAAGAGAGAGAGCGGGAGCGGGAGAGGACAGGCTGAAGCTGCTGTATGGGAGAAACAGGATCTGGCTGATGGGAGATATGGAGAAGAGCTGGAGTTATCAGGAGCTCTCCAGTGAGCAAAAGCCTCTTTAATAAAACACTGCTGCCAGAAACAGACAGACTCTATATCTATATCACACACACACACACACACACACACACACACACACGATCACCGTCTGGCTGAATGAAAGATGCAAGCCTCCTGTCTGTATAATTACACCATTAAACTAATCAAGGAGCTGGTGTGCCGCCTCGGACGCGTGTGAATCGCAGCACAGAAGCCGCTGTTCAGAGATGCATTCACAGTTTCACAGACCAGTAACTGCGGCATCACTCCAAAATGACCATTTCAACATTCATAACTACACAAAACACACTTTTGAAACCTTTATTTATCAGCTGCTTGTCTTTGGATTTACCTGAGTTTTGTATTTAATAAACACCCACTTTAATTTTTAATTAGTATTTTAATCTTCAATGGACTTTAAAACATTACAGAATACCGGGCCTTTAAAACTGTGGAGATTGCCTCCATTAACGTGGCTCCCACCAGGAGCGTTTACAAGCCCAACGGCGCTGTGAACCTGGCAGACTCTAGAGGAGTTTATGGACATCTGCTACTGCTCTACTTGCGATGACCTCACCCTGATGGAGGGGTTTAGATGTGGGCTGGACAAATAAACCTGCTCCGTTGTGCCAAGAGGATATGGGCAATGGGTATATGAATCTTCGTTTACTGTGGGCGAAGCGGAAGAGACCATCACTATCGTCCAGCATTACCTCGCACCCGTCACGAAGCCAAGCGTCTTCGCCCTTCGTCTTCTCCTCTAACACAATGCTGTGTGGATGAGCCTCAGGTCTTCCAGTCTCCGCCTTCGCCCAGTCGGGTGGATCCCATGGCTCCGCTTCCAGCATCCGTGCCTATTACTCCACCTCGGCCTGCCGACCTGTTGGCTTCGGCATGGCTCCTTCCTCCCTCAGCTCCACCTGGGGCCATCGCCCTCTCTCGTTCCTCCGGCTCCACCGGCCTCCCTCGTTCCGGGCTCCTCGTTCCTCCGGCTCCACCGGCCTCCCTCGTTCCGGGCTCCTCGTTCCTCCGGCTCCACCGGCCTCCCTCGTTCCGGGCTCCTCATTCCTCCCTCGTTCCGCCGGCTCCACAGGGCTCCTCGTTCCTCTGGCTACACCGGCCTCCCTCGTTCCGGGCTCCTCGTTCCTCCGGCTCCACCGGCCTCCCTCGTTCCGGGCTCCTCGTTCCTCCCGCTCCACCGGCCTCCCTCGTTCCGGGCTCCTCGTTCCTCCGGCTCCACCGGCCTCCCTCGTTCCGGGCTCCTCATTCCTCCCTCGTTCCTCCGGCTCCACCGGCCTCCCTCGTTCCTCCGGCTCCACCGGCCTCCCTCGTTCCTCCGGCTCCACCGGCCTCCCTCGTTCCTCCGGCTCCACCGGCCTCCCTCGTTCCGGGCTCCTCGTTCCTCCCGCTCCACCGGCCTCCCTCGTTCCGGGCTCCTCGTTCCTCCGGCTCCACCGGCCTCCCTCGTTCCGGGCTCCTCATTCCTCCCTCGTTCCTCCGGCTCCACCGGCCTCCCTCGTTCCTCCGGCTCCACCGGCCTCCCTCGTTCCTCCGGCTCCACCGGCCTCCCTCGTTCCTCCGGCTCCACCGGCCTCCCTCGTTCCTCCGGCTCCACCGGCCTCCCTCGTTCCTCCGGATCCACCGGCCTCCCTCGTTCCTCCGGCTCCACCGGCCTCCCTCGTTCCTCCGGCTCCACCGGCCTCCCTCGTTCCTCCGGATCCACAGGGCTCCTCGTTCCTCCGGCTCCACCTGCCCTCCTCGTTCCTCCGGCTCCACCGGCCTCCCTCGTTCCTCCGGATCCACCGGCCTCCCTCGTTCCTCCGGATCCACCGGCCTCCCTCGTTCCTCCGGATCCACCGGCCTCCCTCGTTCCTCCGGATCCACAGGGCTCCTCGTTCCTCCGGCTCCACCTGCCCTCCTCGTTCCTCCGGCTCCACCGGCCTCCCTCGTTCCTCCGGATCCACCGGCCTCCCTCGTTCCTCCGGCTCCACCGGCCTCCCTCGTTCCTCCGGCTCCACCGGCCTCCCTCGTTCCTCCGGCTCCACCGGCCTCCCTCGTTCCTCCGGCTCCACCGGCCTCCCTCGTTCCTCCGGCTCCACCGGCCTCCCTCGTTCCTCCGGCTCCACCGGCCTCCCTCGTTCCTCCGGCTCCACCGGCCTCCCTCGTTCCTCCGGCTCCACCGGCCTCCCTCGTTCCTCCGGCTCCACCGGCCTCCCTCGTTCCTCCGGCTCCACCGGCCTCCCTCGTTCCTCCGGCTCCACCGGCCTCCCTCGTTCCTCCGGATCCACCGGCCCTCCTCGTTCCTCCGGCTCCACCAGCCTCCCTCGTTCCTCCGGCTCCACCAGCCTCCCTCGTTCCTCCGGCTCCACCTTGTTCTTCAGTCCTCTAGCACCCTGGCATCAGTGTTGTTCTGTCCCATCTGCTCTGCGTCTGCACCCCGGGACTCCTCTTCCAATGGCTTCATCTCAATCAGTCGTCCTCTGGGTGTCATCAGCCAAGTCTCGACCATGGCTCCTCTTTCTGTCGACAATATATTGTGGCCGATCTTCCTGGCTGATCTCTGGGTCCACGCCTGGTTCCTCCCACCCTCATCACCACCTTGGCTTTTCCTGCAGGCATCTGTTCCTGCCTCCTGTCCTTCACCAGCCCCTCGTCCACCTCCTGAACCCCCTCCTCAGTCACATTACGGGGCAAGGCCGCACCTTACCGGAAGGGACATTCTGTCACATGGACACTAATCAGTTACCATGAAACATTAATTTACCAAAAAAGCAGTTATTAGTCGTGAAGCTCATCATTACTGTGTATTCAATCTCCTCTTTAGTTCTTATTCTCTGTCCGATATTGTTTTGTTATACCTGCGGTTTTGTTGCTGTCTGCCTGTGGATTTACCTGAGTTTTGTTTTATTTAATAAATATCCACATTGATTTTTTAAACCTGAGCGTTTTCATCTTCATTGGACTTTAAAACGTTACACAAAGGAACTGAAGACTGTGGACTGTGCCGCGTGACGGTAGCGGTTATGTATATGAAGGACGGTCATTGGTGATTTTCTTTAGTCCAGCCTGTCCTTCCTCTCTCCTGGTTGTACTCGTCTACTTCTTTTATAAAATAATTACCTGATACACTCCCGTTTTAAACTTAATTGTCTAGTGATTACGGCCATGTGAGGTGTGTGTGTGTGTTGGCCCGAGGGTCCAGTATCTCTGCACCGCAATAATTCAGATTGCTCCTCTGTCTAATTGCTTTCGATCGGTTTGCCCTGCCATGTCATGTGATATTTTCTTTCCAGTATTTAACAGTGGAAGACTTACTGATTAAATGCAAGCAGCGTGAAATCACCAAGACACACACACACACACACACACACACACACACACACACACATAGCAGGATAGTGGAGGAATTTCAGACACACACACACACACTTGAGGTTTATCTGACCGCCACTGAGTCGTGTTTTTGTTGCTAAATGCTTTATTTTTATGTAGTGTGAAGTGTAATTCTCCTAAAAGAGTAAATTCATAATGTATGAATCTTGTATACAACTGGATACATATTTATATTTATACAGTTGTACATACAGTACTCAATATGTACAACTGTGCATAGGTCCACCCAAATGTATATTATTTTTTTCCTATTACATTTTTAGATTGCATTGTTTAATTCCACGTATTATTTTTCTCTCTCTATTCTATTGTATCATACATGTATGTAAGTAAATAGAACTCCTGGAGCCCGTACCAAATCCCTTGTGTGTTTGTGCACACTGGGCAAACAAAGTGCATTCTGATTCGTGTCGATCCAAACCCCAAACCTCTATGCTTTCTTTCTTCATTGGAACATAAAGGACAATTGTTGCTCTTTTTTTTTTAATTGCACTCACAACAATAAAACACCACAGAAGCACTATCCTTAAAATATCATAAAAGTGCTCAATAACGGAAGTCATATGATAGTTTAGTTTGAGAAACAGAGCAGTTTAATCCGTCATCCAGTGGTCATCTGTAAATGCGGCCCTGCTCTCATTAGACACACGAGTCTGGTTGCAAATGAATCGTTTTTTCAGTGAATTGGTCCAGTTCACAACAACGATTTGTTCAAGAATCACAGGTCCAGTCTTCAACTCACTAAATCAGTGATTTGTTTGCAGTGGTTCACACCTGAGGAAGATATTATCAGCGAATAATTTGAAGAGAGATTTGAAGAGTTTGTCTTCAGTTTGTTGTGAAAAGAACACAGCAACCTTAAATGTTCACGTGTGTGTTTGACAGAGGAAAGAAAGCCATGCAGGTTTGAGTAAATGATGACAAAATGTAGATTGTTGGGTCAACGATCTCTTGATAAAGTGATCCCTTTCAGCCAGTGACACATGTCTAATTCTCTTTATCCCTGAATACACAGCTAATAGTTCAGTACGACCTCTTCTGCAGCACGTAAGAGTTGGCCTGGTGCTTCCACTGAACATTCAGAGTCATTCGGTGTCGATCGACATCCTTCAGTCCTGTTACAGGGCTTCGACGTCTGGCTCAATGTCTCATGTGCATGAAGCGATCGTGGTTCTAGTCAGTAATCGATCCACTTAAGCTCAGTGTGTGTGTGTTTCTCAGTGTCATATGGACGAGTGGCTCAGCTCAGAGGATCAGCGATCTTCAGACATGATCACGTGTTTGAAGGACGCTTCGCCTGGAAGAGATGTTCTCTGTTGGATGAGGATGCCCTGCAGCTGCACTACTAACCCTAACCCGAACCTGGTTCTCTATGGTGCTGAAGAACCGTGTAGGGTTTGATCATGGGCCGATAGATCTCGACACATCACTGCATTCTGTAAACCGCCTTGAAAGGGTTGCTGGTATCCAGGTGGTATTGCACTAAGTTGGTTTTCCTAATATCGTAATGCCAGAACTGTATGGATAATCACGGCTCATCTCCAACACTGGTTACATGAGTGGTTCAGGTCAGTGTTGTGTTCTGGCTGCTGACCCGGGAACTGGGGCTTTAGGGGTTCAGGTCAGTGTTGTGTTCTGGCTGCTGACCCGGGAACTGGGGCTTTAGGGGTTCAGGTCAGTGTTGTGTTCTGGCTGCTGACCCGGGAACTGGGGCTTTAGGGGTTCAGGTCAGTGTCGTGTTCTGGCTGCTGACCCGGGAACTGTGGCTTTAGAGGTTCAGGTCAGTGTCGTGTTCTGGCTGCTGATCCGGGAACTGGGGCTTTAGGGGTTAGGGTCAGTGTCGTGTTCTGGCTGCTGACCCGGGAACTGTGGCTTTAGGGGTTCGGGTCAGTGTCGTGTTCTGGCTGCTGACCCGGGAACTGGGGCTTTAGGGGTTCAGGTCAGTGTCGTGTTCTGGCTGCTGACCCGGGAACTGGGGCTTTAGGGGTTCGGGTCAGTGTTGTGTTCTGGCTGCTGACCCGGGAACTGGGGCTTTAGGGGTTCGGGTCAGTGTTGTGTTCTGGCTGCTGACCCGGTAACTGTGGCTTTAGGGGTTCGGGTCAGTGTCGTGTTCTGGCTGCTGACCCGGGAACTGGGGCTTTAGGGTTCGGGTCAGTGTCGTGTTCTGGCTGCTGATCCGGGAACTGGGGCTTTAGGGGTTCAGGTCA
>NC_136881.1:45014665-45019748 GCF_949152265.1 Phoxinus phoxinus
GGTAGTATTTGAAGTGTCTCACTGCCATTACCACTGCAAGGAGCTCACGTCTGGTAACACAATAGCGTTTCTCACACTTGTTAAAGACCCTGCTAAAGTATGCCACCACCTTCTCCCCATCTGGTCTGTCCTGCGATAACACTGCCCCCATGCCGACGTTGCTTGCGTCCGTGTCTAAAACAAAAGGCAGTGTGGTGTCAGGTGGAACAAGGACTGGAGCTTCAATCAGTGCTTGCCGAAGGGTATTGAATGCCTTCTGGCACTCGTCAGTCCAGACGAAAGCATGGTCTTTCTGCTGGAGGCGGAACAGCGGCGCCCCTATGGACGAAAACCCCCTTACAAACCTCCTATAATAAGAGGCGAGGCCAAGGAAACTCTTTAGTTGTCTCAGGTCTGTAGGGATTGGCCAGTCTCTGATGGTGTGGACTTTGTCCTCCAGGGTGCCTATGCCCTCCCTCCCCAACTTGTGTCCAAGGAACTCAACCTCCCGCCTCATAAAGTGGCATTTATCTGGATGCAGTTTCAGGCCTGCTGCTGCCACTTTTCCAAGCACTCGACGGAGGGAATTGAGTGCTTCATCAAACGAGTCACCATGGACTAAGAGATCATCCAGATATACAAGACATTGACGGCAAGGAACTCCTGCCAACACTTTGTCCATGAGCCGTTCGAACGTGGCAGGGGCGTTGCAGAGCCCGAATGGAAGGACCTTGAACTGCCAGAGGCCTCTATTTGTGCGGAATGCAGTTTTGGGCGCAGACTCAGGACATAATGGCACTTGCCAGTAGCCGCTCCTCAAATCAAGGGTGGAGAACCATGATGAACCAGCTACCAAGTCGAGAGACTCGTCCACTCTAGGCAGGGGGTATGAATCCTTTTTCGTGACTTTGTTGAGCTGCCTATAGTCTATGCAGAACCGCCATCTGGAACTGTTTTTCCGTGGCACCATGACGACTGCTGAAGCCCATGGGCTCTCTGAGGGCTCAACTATACCCGCCTGCAGCATTTGTTCCAACTCCTTATCCGCCGCTTCCTGTCGGGCCAGGGGGAGACGACGTGGCCTTACTCTTATTGGGCGGGCATCTGCAGTGTCAATAACATGGTGCATCAAGTGGGTTAAGCCCACTTCATTCTCATTGAGAGCAAAAATGTCGACGAAGTCCTCCATGACTTTCCACAAGCACTCTTTTTGTTGCTCACTTAAGCCCTCACAGTTTTTGGACCAAATGTCTCTCACAGCCGAGATCCGAGACTCTCTCTCGTCATCGCACAGCCCATTGTCCACACAACAACCATTCCGTGCTGATGGGATAATGGGGGGAGGGAATGCAGCGTCACAATCGGGGCTGTAGTGTGTGTAGCAATTTGAACTAATGGCCGGCAATTTCCCTACATGAGGTGGTGCCCCAAAGGCTGGGTTTTCTGCGCCAAGGGCATGCCTGGATGCGTTCGCTGAATACACAGATAGGGACACTGGGGTCAAGTTTGGAGCAGGATGGGTCAGTTGCACCGAACGTCCATCAGGGAGGTTAAGTGAGTCTCTACATAGGTCCAACACACAGCCAACGGCCCTCAAGAAATCCAGTCCCAGGTTGCAGGGGTCCTGTACTTCAGCCACCCAGGCCTGGAACGACACAGACAGACCCCCTATGTCAAACAGGAAGAGACCTTTCCCTTGTATTGGCGCAAAGTCACCAGTCACAGTTTTCAGACGAGCAGACGTCGAATCCAAAGTTGTCCCCACTGGAACAAGATCAGGACGAACAAGGGTTGCATTCGATCCAGTGTCAACAAGTGCTGTGCAAGCGACTCCCGCCACTACAATGGGTATGTGGCAAAAATTTCCAACATAAGACCAGCCCACTACCATAACAGTCTCTGCAGGTTGCAGTTTAACCCCTTCCACCACCCGCTGCTCCTCGTCCTCAGCTTGGGGCGAGGTGTGGGAAATATTATCGTGGGCCCGTGTCCCCCTGTCTACACGGGCCCCTGGGCGTTTCCCTGCATTTGACCGATCCTAGGGCAATGTCTGATCAGATGGCCTGGCTGGCCACAGCCCCAGCAAACTGAAGGTCTGCGGCGTGAGCGGGGCTCTGAGGCGGAGCGGCCCGAGTGCATCATTGCAGCATTTGCATAATTATCCACCCACGTGGGTGTCTTGGGGCACAATTCAGTCATTTCCGCGGCCCTCACTATTGGAGTAACTTCAACTGCATCCATGTCAGCCCCCAGTATCTCCCTTTCAATAGCCAGTTCCAACGCTTCACTCAGTGTGGTCGGGTGAGCTAGCTGCGTTTGTACACGGAGCTCTCTTGGGCTGAGTGCCTGAATAAATCTGTCTCTAGCGAGCTCATTCTGGACTGATGGTGGCATTTCAGCATAGGCGCGTTTACATAAGCATTCAATGTCATTTGCCAAAATGCGGAGGGGTTCACCTTGTCTTCTGTGTCTGTTATGAAATTCTGTCCTTAGAAGGACAGGCTGGCTACAATGTCCAAACCGCCTATGAAGAGCCCCAACCAATGCATTATAATCATTTCTCTCTGCAGGACTCAACAACAACAGACAGGCAGCTGCATCATCAGTGAGGCACAGCGCTAGCTGCAAGGCTTTATGCTTTTCAGGCCAGCCTGCAGCATCAGCTAACAGTTCAAACTGGGCTCTGAATGCATCCCAATCCGTCTTACCAGAGAACCGAGGTGTTTTAATAGCGAGCGTGTCTGAGTCTCTGATGTATTCGCTGCAGGTCTGGGTGCCGCCATGTTTGTTTACATCCCGCGTCTTCACGTCATCGCGAGAGTGTGTCTCGCCGCGCCGCACATGCGCTGTCATATCGGCGCCAATCTGCTGATGTGCAAACTCACTGTGCGGGTTAAATGGAGGCGCAAAACCAGCTTCAGCAGCTTGTAACATGATAGCTTCTCTCATCTTAGCCGCATCGCTCGAAACCCAGCGCGGATCTGCCGCCGGCCCGTGTGTCCACAAGCACTCGCTTTTCCCCCTTACTGTCTCCTGCATCTCTTGCTTCACTTTCGGCCGCGCCCCGTAATCATCTCGGCAGCGGATGCTCGGCTCGTGCGTTAAAGTCCGTCACTTCTGACACCAAATGTAGCGTTTCGCTACTAGAAGTAAACAGACGGATTCTTTCTCCTTCTGAGGCTTTATTCAAGAACTGCAGGGTTACTGTTATGGCCGTAACCCACGCCGTACATAACATGAAGAAGAACTCTAGCTCGCTTCTCTGGCTGTCTTAACTCACTCTTCTCCTCACTTCCCGCTCTGAACTCTCTCTCTAGCCCCTTAACTCCGCCCCTTAAAGTGAACCAGGGACTAACAGATAGAACCACTTCTTATTCGATTAACACTGTTGAACAACATCACATTAACTAGTGTCTTTCAGCATTTATAATGACATTACAGTATGCTTACCCACTTCCATATACACATACAAATATAATAATAGTAGTAACAATAAATTGATAAAATAAAAAGAAGGGATCAGAAACAAGAACACAATGTTTGAGAATAAGTAAGAAGAGATGATTTGAAGAAATAAAAGGAGGTTATAGATCTGAGCGAGCTAGGAAGATTGTCCCAGTCTGATGGAGCTTTAAATTTAAATGCACGACGACCTTCTTCTTTACTGATTCTGGGTACATAAATACAGAGCTGATCCATATGCCTTAAACTGTACTGTGTATGAAAAGCAGTGGCGGGCCGTGCATTTCACACCTAGGCCTTCAGTGATGTCCAACCTGAATTAATAACGAAAAACAGTGAAATTCCTGTTTTTATTTTGCACCGGCAGTTATAGGGTTAATGCGGTGAGTTCGGGAAAGGCTGGGTAGAGAGAAACGAGCGAGTGCGTTCGGCTGGCTACAGTGGTTCTTGCGTTCTGATTATAAATTCAGAAAAGGAAACTCCCTTGTCTTGTCCTTCAATGGTTACAATAGTATTAATGTTTGAAAAAAGAAGTTGCTTCGATCATAAATTTACAAGAAAAATTAGGAAGAAAATATTATGCACGGACAAAAACGGGGGCAAAAAAATGCATTATACTCACCAAAACTACTGCCTATTTTTTTAATACAAAATCCATTCTAATTTCTTTCCTCAAAAAGACTTAAATTACTTGGATGTACAGGTTGTCTGTGCGTTTCAGTCCCAACAACCTTTTCTATTGCCATCGAGGCTATAAAGTGCTGAAAGTCGAGTCCCGTCGTATTTCTGGCATAAGTTGTAATTCGCTTTAGTGCTGCGAGTGTCTGCTCGACAGAAGCAGTAAACCGGGAAAACACCGCAAAACATGATGATGTGTAACGTTACAGCCGACACAAGCTCTCACACAGATTGTTGAACGATATCAATGAGATCAGCGCGACTTTTGGCTTCAAAATCAGCCCTGGCATAACTTTACATTGCAGTCAGTTCTGTTTTTACCCGGACAGATCGATAGAGATCCGTGACTCTGCGTAAGCTGAATAAAGCTGAATAAGGGATTTTTTCGGGTAGGTTTGAACCTGCTGGTGGTCGAGGAAGGAAAGAAACATTCATTTGTGGGTTGAAAAACTATAAAATCTACAGGAATATATTTTAGTTGACACAGTTCGCTACTGATGCGGTTAGCTATCTCTGACTACCAGTAATAATAGTACACGCTCTGACCATCCAATCAAAGGGCGTGAAAATGCTTACGTTATTGTACGCCTGCTAGATGGCCCCGGTGCAATCAACTCGAAATCTGATTGGCTGATTAAATCTGACTGATTATCTGATTGGTTAAAGCAACAGTTTCATTGCCATTCATTTAAGCTACAGGCGCCCGCACTATCGATTCTGAAGGCCTCGAGGCAGATATATTTGACCTGGCAACACATGATGGCTGAAATATGATTGGATAAAAGCGCTAAAATAAATACTGGAAGCAGCGCAACCAAGAGAAAAACTATGACAATACGAGAATGGACTATTGGGAATCATGTAATACTCATTCATAAAATATATATATATTAAAGTTCAAGTCAGTGATTCTGATAATGTTTAGGCCAGCAGAGAAGGCCTTGCTGGCCCTGACGGCCCACCA
>NC_136881.1:45019948-45024948 GCF_949152265.1 Phoxinus phoxinus
TCGACAACGTGTATGTTAGACCCTATACCGACTAAGCTGCTGAAAGAGATGCTTCCAGATGTCATAGATCCTCTTCTTAATATCATTAATTCATCTTTATCTCTAGGATACGTACCAAAAACCTTTAAGCTAGCTATGATTAAACCGCTTGTTAAAAAAACGCAACTTGATCCTACAAAACTAGTCAACTACAGGCCGGTCTCTAATCTGCCTTTTCTGTCAAAGATATTAGAAAAAGCAGTATCCTCACAACTGTGTTCCTTTCTGGAAAGAAATGATAACTGAGGATTTCCAGTCCGGATTTAGACCGTACCATAGTACCGAGACAGCTCTCGTTAGAGTCACAAATGATTTGCTCTTATCATCCGATCGTGGTTGTATCTCATTATTAGTGTTACTTGATCTTAGTGCTGCATTTGACACCATTGACCACAACATCCTTTTAAATAGACTCGAACATTATGTTTGCATTAGTGGAATTGCACTAGCATGGTTTAAATCATACTTATCTGACAGTTATCAGTTTGTAGCAGTAAATGAAGAGATGTCTTATCAATCACAAGTTCAGTGTGGCGTACCACAAGGCTCAGTACTAGGACCGCTGCTGTTCACTCTGTACATGCTACCATTAGGAGATATCATTAGGAAACATGGAATTAGCTTTCGCTGTTATGCCGACGATACTCAGCTGTATATTTCTTCAAAACCTAACGAAACCTACCAATTCACAAAATTAACGGAATGCATAGCTGATATAAAAAAATTGGATGGCTAGTAATTTCCTACTACTAAATTCAGAAAAAACAGAGATTCTAATAATTGGACAAAAAACGTTCACGCGTAATAATCTAGAATACTGTCTAACACTTGATGGCTGCTCTGTTAAGTCTTCGTCGTCGGTTAGGAACCTGGGTGTGTGTGTGTGTGTGTGTGTGTGTGTGTGTGTGTGTGTGTGTGTGTGGTGTGCTCTTTGATACCAATCTTTCATTGGAAAGTCATGTGTCTAGTATCTGTAAAACTGCATTTTTCCATCTTAAAAATATATCTAAATTACGCCATATGCTCTCATTGACAAATGCGGAACAATTAGTTCATGCGTTCATGACCTCAAGGCTAGATTATTGTAATGCTCTACTGGGTGGTTGCCCTGCACGCTTAACAAACAAACTACAGCTAGTTCAAAACGCAGCAGCTCGAGTTCTTACCAGAAACCAGGAAGTATGACCATATTAGCCCCGTTCTGTCAACACTGCATTGCTGCCTATTAAACATCGTATACATTTTAAAATATTGCTGATTACTTACAAAGCACTAAAATGGTTTAGCTCCGCAGTACTTGAGCGAGCTCTTAACGCATTATAGTCCTCCACGTCTACTGCCATCTCAAAATTCCGGCCAGTTAATAATACCTAGAATATCAGAATCGACTGCTGGCGGTAGATCCTTTTCCTATTTAGCACCAAAACTCTGGAACAGTCTTCCTAACATTGTCCGGGAAGCAGACACACTCTGTCAGTTCAAAGCTAGATTAAAGACACATCTCTTTGACCTAGCATACACATAACACATTATAGACTTCTATAACTCAATGTTAGGCTGCACAGATTAGGTCAGCCGGAACCGGGAACACTTCCCTTAAATCCTGATGTACTCGTTACATCATAAGAAGAATGGCATCTACGCTAATTTTAGTGTCTTTGTTTATCCCAAGGTTTTCCCGCAGCCTGCCGGATCCAGGTCGTATCCAGATCTGAGGAAGGACCTTCGCCTGGACCCGATGACACCGCAGCGCTGAAGTGCCGACTAGCCTCTCCCTATGGAGGATCCCTGTACCACTCTACAGATAAAGCATTGGGGAAATTTCGCGTATCTCCCCCGTAGTGATAAAATAAAATAAAATTCTGTATCAAATTTATAGGCAGGACAAGTAGTTTTATAGGCTTGGTTTGTAGGGAATTACAAACATGCGCACATATATTCAAACGCACATAACTATATAATTAATTCTTGATGCGCACGTGAGCGCCATCAGTGTTTCTCACAGGTTCAGTGTAAAGTCTGTGTAGAGAGAACGGTGTCGTGTTAGCGGCCCCTAATTTAATAACTAATGATCCTTTCGACGGAAGTGAATCAATCAAAACTAACTTTAGCTGGAAAATATCTTTACTCACGAACCGCTATAAAGCCAAAACAATCTGTTACATGAAAGCTTTAGCTTAAGTTCTGCCAGGAAGACTTAATTATTACGTCACTTATTACCTTCATTTCTATCCAATCACGTCTTTATACTTTCTGTATAAAAGATCGGTACTTACTCATGTTTGAGTTCGCAGATGCCGACGCGACAACAACCTCCACCCTCCCCACCACCACCAGGATGGTCCTGTCCACACCTTACGCCAAAGAACTTTATAAATAATGCTTTCTGGGCTGTCAATAAATGTATGCTTTGTTACATCATTTTATCTCCAGAGTCTTTCTGGTAGAACTTAAACTATACGTTTATCTCTGTAAAGCAGCTTTGAAACAATCTACATTGTTAAAAGCGCTATATAAATGAAGATGACTTGACTTGATGTTGATGATGGTGTCACTGATGATGTTGTTGATGATGTCACTGCTGATGATGTTGACGATGATGTCACTGATGATGTTGTTGATGATGTCACTGCTGATGATGTTGATGATGATGTCACTGATGATGTTGTTGATGATGTCACTGCTGATGATGATGATGACACTGATGTTGATGATGATGTCACTGATGATGTTGTTGATGATGTCACTGCTGATGATGTTGATGATGATGTCACTGATGATGTTGTTGATGATGTCACTGCTGATGATGATGATGTCACTGATGTTGATGATGATGTCACTGATGATGTTGTTGATGATGTCACCCCCTCAGGCCTGAGTGTGGCGCTGCAGATTCAGTGTTATCAGTGTGAGGACGAGCGGCAGGACGACTGCTCCGCTCCAGACTTCATTGTTAACTGCACCGTCAATGTGCAGGACATGTGCCAGAAGGAAGTGCTCGTCATGGAGGACGGTGAGCGCACGCATCACTTCCTGTTCCTGAACAACCACTTCTTCTACATTCAGTTCATCACTTTTCCCTATTTAAACTCCTCACTCGATGACAGCAGTGCTTTACATGTATATTGATCACTGCACATAATAACCAGCTGTTTATCATCAGATTCACCCTCGGCTTTCAGTCACGCTGATCATCTTACACACTTTTATGAGATCGTTTTTGTCTTGATAAAAAGACTCACTCAACATTTAATTTCAGTCAAGTTTACCTTTACCAGTAAATGTTATACTTGTTGATTCATGTCTAAATGAATATGTTTTAATAT
This sequence comes from Phoxinus phoxinus, assembly GCF_949152265.1. NCBI lineage: Eukaryota > Metazoa > Chordata > Actinopteri > Cypriniformes > Leuciscidae > Phoxinus > Phoxinus phoxinus. The sequence continues at coordinate 45,023,314 of NC_136881.1, forward strand.
TTGATTTTTCATTTCCTTGTCAACAAAAATTACTATTTTTTACAACTACTTACTTACTTACTTTATACTTTATTGTCAGACTGAGTCTGAATTTTTTTTTTTGCATGACAGTATCCATGTTTACCACAACATTTAACAAACATTCAATATTGACATTCACTCAAACCACACAGTTATACAGTCATTACAACATCTATCCATCGGCCCCATCATCCCAATACTCCTGATCTCTGATTAGGTTAGGTTTTGTTCAGCGCTACGATTGCCTGATGCACAAAATAATTTTTTAGCTTCACCTTATTAAATTTGGGAACTCTATACCTCCGCTTTGACGGTAGTAGTTCGAACTCTTTGTGCAAAATATGCATGGGATTAGAAACTATATTGTGAGCCAGTCTGAGAATATTATTGTGATAAACTGAGTCATAAATCTTCTCAAGCGGCTGACCTACTATCTTTGAGCAGATTTTTAATTGATAAACAACCTTTGTTTTTAACATGACAGACAGACTTTTATACCAACTAGAATTGCAGTATTGCAGTAAACTCAATATTACAGACCTAAAAAACAACAGAAGAATCTGCCGCCTTACTCCAAAAGACCTAAGACGGCGCAGATGATAATTCTCTGCTTTGTCTTTTTACATAGAGTCTCAATATGATCTTTCCAGGATAACATGTCGTCTTTGGTCACCCCCAAATACTTATATGTCTTGACCAGTCTAATTTCCTCTTTATGAATAAAGACAGGCACTATATCTGCCGTTGACCCAAATACAATCTCCTCAGTTTTACTCGTATTAATGATAAGAGCGTTATTTTCACACCACTCAATCAATTTACTTACACCGTGTTGATGAGCCTCAGGACTATCTAAGTCATTCAACACAGATATTAGGACAGTATCATCAGAGTCCTTCAAAATATACTGATTTAACATGTCCGTTCGACAGTCGTCGGTATATAATGTAAAAAGTATGGCAGAACTAACGCAACCCCGACATTAGTGATGATTTCAGACGACATGGTTTTATTCACTCTGACTCTTTGAACTCTGTCTGTGAGAAATGAAGTATACCACTGAATCAGATAAGGGTTCACCCTCAGCTGTACGAGTTTTAACACTAGTCTGTCAACCTGTATGGTGTTAAATGCAGAAGAGAAATCCAAGAACAAAGTTCTCACAATTGTTCTTGGTTTATCTAGATTTTTAGAGATAATATGCACTAAAGCAGCAACTGCATCTTCAGTACTACAGCCTTTCTTATAGGCAAACTGCCATGGGTCTAATTTATCTTTCACTGCTGCAACCAAATACTGAAGTAACAGTCTCTCTAGACATTTCACAATCACAGAAGTGAGAGCTATTGGTCTAAAGTCTTTGTATTTTTTTGGACATGATATCTTCAGTAGTGGTTTTATGTCTGCGGTTTTCCATATCGCAGGGACAGCATGTGTGTCAACTGAAGCTTGAAATACTGGTTGCCACACAGGTGCTAGTTCCTGAGCAAATTTTTTTTAAAGGCCTGCACTACATCCATCAGGATCCACAGCCTTTTTTGTATTAATATATTGAAACATTTTCCTTACATCTTCAACCTCAATAACAATTCTATCCGATGGTACTAGAACTCT
>NC_136881.1:45029948-45037448 GCF_949152265.1 Phoxinus phoxinus
GCCAGAGCCTAACTCCACCCACTGGCAATATTTGATATATAAAAACGCTGGAAAAAGTGGAGACGGGGGACGAACCGAGGGCAAAAAAAAAACGGTGTTATCGTTTACAATTACAGTCTTATATTCAGTCATTTAAGAGATTTTAAAATGTTTATAAATAATATTAGAGACACGAATATTCTCGCAAAGCAAAGAATCTCCCCCTTTGCAGCGCGAGCTCGTGTGGGGGCGTGGCTAGTGAGCTGTTGGCAGAGCCATACGTCACACGGCACCACAACTTCCAATAGGAAACTTCACCTGCAGTACCACCGTTCAGCCTGAAGAGGGCAGCACTCAGATGTCTTTACACCATATATTGTAGAATTAAAACACTTTATACCCAAATGTCAAAACATTTACTCGAATAAATGAACAGCACTAATAAAGCCCCAGTCTTACAGATCATTAACTAAAAAAGGTTGTTTCAGGGTTTAGTTACCCTTTAAGGAAGCTTGGAAACATTGAGGTGTTCCCAGGTTTAAATATTAGAGGTTGGTACATTTTGAAATGTTGCGGGTTTATATAAAGAAGCAAGTAGATAAGCAGGTAAATGTGTCAGTTTACACACAAAGAAAAGTTTAAGCTTTTAAAAAATATAAGCATCAAATGTTTCATATCCTTAAAATGTTAAATTTAATTTACACCCTGACAAACGTTGTGCTGTTTTCTAACAGTTTGAACTTGAATAAAGAGACAACCTGCCCTTAATCTTTCCACAGGTCTTTTGTTTTCACAGTTACAGATATCGTGACGGATATCGTGATTATCATTATAGGATTGTCCAGCAATATATTGATTATCTCAGAATTGCTGTATCGTGATATTATATCATATAGCGTATTGCGAGGATATTGTGTATAAAGCAGTGACCAATCACAGCACACGCATGTATAAAGCAGTGACCAATCACAGCACACGCATGTATAAAGCAGTGACCAATCACAGCACACGCATGTATAAAGCAGTGACCAATCACAGCACACGCATGTATAAAGCAGTGACCAATCACAGCACACGCATGTATAAAGCAGTGACCAATCACAGCACATGCATGTATAAAGCAGTGACCAATCACAGCACATGCATGTATAAAGCAGTGACCAATCACAGCACATGCATGTATAAAGCACTGACCAATCACAGCACATGCATGTATAAAGCAGTGACCAATCACAGCACACGCATCTATAAAGCAGTGACCAATCACAGCACACGCATGTATAAAGCAGTGACCAATCACAGCACAGGCGTGTATAAAGCAGTGACCAATCACAGCACACACATGTATAAAGCAGTGACCAATCACAGCACAGGCGTGTATAAAGCAGTAACCAATCACAGCACACACATGTATAAAGCAGTGACCAATCACAGCACACGACTGTATAAAGCAGTGACTAATCACAGCACACGAGTGTATAAAGCAGTGACTAATCACAGCACACGAGTGTATAAAGCAGTAAACCAATCACAGCACACACATGTATAAAGCAGTGACCAATCACAGCACACACATGTATAAAGCAGTGACCAATCACAGCACACACATGTATAAAGCAGTGACCAATCACAGCACACACATGTATAAAGCAGTGACCAATCACAGCACACGCGTGTATAAAGCAGTAACCAATCACAGCACAGGCGTGTATAAAGCAGTGACCAATCACAGCACACACATGTATAAAGCAGTGACCAATCACAGCACACGAGTGTATAAAGCAGTAACCAATCACAGCACAGGCGTGTATAAAGCAGTGACCAATCACAGCACACAAGTGTATAAAGCAGTGACCAATCATAGCACACGAGTGTATAAAGCAGTGACCAATCACAGCACACACATGTATAAAGCAGTGACCAATCACAGCACACACATGTATAAAGCAGTGACCAATCCAAGCACACGCGTGTATAAAGCACTGACCAATCACAGCACACACATGTATAAAGCAGTGACCAATCACAGCACACGAGTGTATAAAGCAGTAACCAATCACAGCACACGAGTGTATAAAGCAGTGACCAATCACAGCACACAAGTGTATAAAGCAGTGACCAATCACAGCACACACATGTATAAAGCAGTGACCAATCACAGCACACGCATGTATAAAGCAGTGACCAATCACAGCACACGCATGTATAAAGCAGTGACCAATCACAGCACACGCATGTATAAAGCAGTGACCAATCACAGCACACGCATGTATAAAGCAGTGACCAATCACAGCACACGCATGTATAAAGCAGTGACCAATCACAGCACACGCATGTATAAAGCAGTGACCAATCACAGCACATGCATGTATAAAGCAGTGACCAATCACAGCACATGCATGTATAAAGCACTGACCAATCACAGCACATGCATGTATAAAGCAGTGACCAATCACAGCACACGCATGTATAAAGCAGTGACCAATCACAGCACACGCATGTATAAAGCAGTGACCAATCACAGCACACACGTGTATAAAGCAGTGACCAATCACAGCACAGGCGTGTATAAAGCAGTGACCAATCACAGCACACACATGTATAAAGCAGTGACCAATCACAGCACACGACTGTATAAAGCAGTGACTAATCACAGCACACGAGTGTATAAAGCAGTGACCAATCACAGCACACGACTGTATAAAGCAGTGACTAATCACAGCACACGAGTGTATAAAGCAGTAAACCAATCACAGCACACACATGTATAAAGCAGTGACCAATCACAGCACACACATGTATAAAGCAGTGACCAATCACAGCACAGGCGTGTATAAAGCAGTAACCAATCATAGCACACACATGTATAAAGCAGTGACCAATCACAGCACACGAGTGTATAAAGCAGTAACCAATCACAGCACACGAGTGTATAAAGCAGTGACCAATCACAGCACACGACTGTATAAAGCAGTAACCAATCACAGCACACACATGTATAAAGCAGTGACCAATCACAGCACACACATGTATAAAGCAGTGACCAATCACAGCACACACATGTATAAAGCAGTGACCAATCACAGCACACACATGTATAAAGCAGTGACCAATCCAAGCACACGCGTGTATAAAGCACTGACCAATCACAGCACACACATGTATAAAGCAGTGACCAATCACAGCACACGAGTGTATAAAGCAGTAACCAATCACAGCACACGAGTGTATAAAGCAGTGACCAATCACAGCACACACATGTATAAAGCAGTGACCAATCACAGCACAGGCGTGTATAAAGCAGTGACCAATCACAGCACCCAGTGTATAAGTCCTAGTGGTGTTCGGAATGCGGAGTATGGTCTGGACTGGGGGTTAAGGGGTACCTGCCAGTACTCACTGGTCTAACGTGGTGATGTACTGGGCTCTTCCAATGTTCTCCAGCAAATCGTCTATTCTTGGCATGGGGTACGCGTCGAATTTAGATTGGGCGTTGAGCTTGCGGAAGTCGATGCAGACTCGCAGGGATCCTTCTTGGGTACGATAACCATCGGGCTGCTCCACTCACTCGTTGAAGGTTCTATCACTCCTAGCTCCTTCATCACCTGGATTTCTTCCTTTAAGGGTTCCACCAGCCTCTCAGGCACCCGGTAACACTGACGTGCGGTCTGGGTAGGCAAACTAGGCACTGCCTACCCTGCCAAAATTACAGAATAAAAATGTTTATTGAATAATAAACTTGTATTTGTATGTTTACTGTTTATTATTGTGATTTATATATGCAATATGTGTGTTATTCCGATTGTTTAGACGTTATGATGACAAATGTAGCAGTTACGCATAATCAAATAAAAAAAAATGGTTGAATAAGCAGTGCTTTTACGGTCCATTCATTGCAGACGACAAGCGAAAAACCCATGTTGCGCATGCGCACTTCGATTCTGTATTCTTTAACATGTACGCCAAAAAGCACAACTCTGCTGTGCCTTTGGACGTAAATATGTTATGCCAGTAAGCATCTCCGTCACATATCAGACATGGACCAATTAAAATCGAGATATTACTGGACATTTGCGCAGCTAACGTCATTAACGTTACACCACAGCTAGCCTACGCCTAATCCCGCCAAATTCAATTAAAAAGTCAAAATGACAGCACCGGACGAAATAACAGAATTAAAAACTTTTTCCAAGCTCGATTTTACTTCAAAATCTACGTTAATTGCAAGAGGGAGGTCTACGCCAGCCTTAGATGGACTAGTACAGCAAAAGGGCCCAAAGATCGTCCGATCCTTTCAAACAGACTGGTATGGAAGAAAAGATTGGCTATATGGCTGTGCTAACAATCAGCGGCTGTACTGCTATCCCTGCCTGCTTTTTTCAACGAGTCAGACTGTTTGGACTTCCGCGGGATATTGTGATTTGAACAATCTGCCCGCAGCTTTAACTAAGCATGAAAAGTCATCCGCTCACATTCAGTGTCAAATTACGCTGAAAACGTTCGGAAAATCTCGGATCGACCTTGCACTTGACGAGCAAAGGAGGCTGAATATAACCTACCACAATGAAAAAGTAAAGGAAAACCGAGAGGTTTTGAAGGATCTGATAAATGCGACCTGCTTCCTTGCAAAGCAAGAGCTTGCTTTTCGTGGGAATGATGAAAGCGCTAGCTCTAGCAATAGGGGCAATTACATTGAGTTGCTGGATGTGCTAGCTGAGAAAGACGAGAGGTTGGCTAGACATCTACGCACATCTACTGTATTTTCTGGAACATCTAACAGAATACAAAATGATCTGATCGACTCAGTGGCAGACGTGCTCCTCGCTGACATTAGGAGTGACCTAAATGCGGCCCCCTTTGTTGCTGTGGAGGTGGATGAGTCGACTGATGTGACAAATAAAGCCCAAATATCTGTTGTTGTACGTTATGTATGTGGAGGTAAAGTAAAAGAAGCCTTTCTTGGCTTTGATGATGTCAGCAACGACCGGAGAGCAGCAGCTATTTCGCAGTATGTATTGGGCACGTTAGAGAAATACAACTGTTGCGATAAATTGGTGGCGCAGACATACGATGGAGCCTCTGTCATGGCCTCAGAGCTAAATGGTGTGCAGGCAAAAGTTAAAGAAAAGGTGCCCGAAGCTATATTCACGCATTGCTATGCACATAAGTTGAATCTGGTTCTAGCCCAGTCCGCGAAATGCATCCCCGAGTGCAGAACATTTTTCAAGACAGCTGAGGGACTATTTGCTTTTTTAGCAAATCATCCAAACGCACCCATTTCCTGCATGAGACTGTCAAACGCCGCATACCCAGAGCAGCAGCAACCAGGTGGAGCTCCAGACTTTTTAATACAACATGGCTTGGAAGCAACAGTTCCTGAAGCAACAAAGTTGCTGCAACTGGTATTGACAATACAAGCCACTACAGCTTCGGTGGAGAGCACATTTTCCACTCTGAAACGGATCAAAACCTACAGTCGGAACAGGACCGGGCAAGCACGTCTTTCAGCCCTTGCCATTCTGTCAATTGAGAGCCAGAGACTTTGCAAACTGAAGGCCCATAAAGACGAGTTTTACAACGCTGTGATCGACGTCTTCACGAGGAAAGAGCGGCGGATGGATTTTATGTTCAAATAACCGATTGGTGAGTCAAAAACTATTTTGGGCTTAATATTGAATCGATAAATGTGGTTGAATGCGCGCCTGTGTTAAGAGCGCTTGTTGCTCCGTGCGCGCTGATGCGCTCATCTGTTGACATTTCAGAATTCCTTCCTACTACAGTTGCTTAATAAAAGCGGGCAAACAAACGTTGTTTGTTTCCACACAAACAAACGTAGCTTACATGTGTCCTTCGTATGAGGAAAAAATGAGATTTCGCGCATGCCATGTTTGGAAAGACGTCCTCCTGTAGCTTACTAATGTAGCTATCCATGATATTCTATCCACAGAACATAAAATATTCATTTTATTTTATTGTTTGTGTTCGCATTTATGTTGGAAAAACAATGTTACGGACGTGACAGTTCTCGGACTGCTTTAAAACTTTCACAGAGACCTCACACTGAAAGCACAAAGCCTTTCTTTAAAGTGAATTTTGTTTTGTATTAATTGTATCTTAATTGTAATAAATGTTTCCGGTTCTTTGACCGCTTTTAGGTGCTTCAAAATCGACGCTTATGTTGAGAGAGAGAGAGAGAGAGAGAGAGAGAGAGAGAGAACGATCTACATCCTGATTTGTACATTTCTTGATATGCCGCAAATTTGATAATCTGGCTTTCATAACTCAGTGCCTAGCCTCTTTAAGACATCACCGCACGTCACTGCCCAGTAAGGACATTGACGTGATGGTGTTGGATCGGAAAGGTGAATGGTATGTTGGGTTAACTCAGTCCGTCCAGGCCTCTGACAGAACAAAGTAGGAAACTGGTTCAGGAGATGCTGCAGCTCCCTCCTCTTGAAGTCTTCTAGGTGCGTTAGGTTCACCACAGACGGCTGCCTCTTTGCATCCTCTAATTCCTCTTCCTCTTCCACCTCCACCTTCCTCACCAGAAGAGATGTTTCGGGTCCCTTACCGGGTGGCTCCTTCCACTCCTTCAGCAGGTTCACGTGGTAGGTCTGCCTGGTCTTGCCCTTGTCCGGATGGGGAACTTCATATGTAACGGCCCCATCTCGCGGGCGACGCTGTATGGTCCTTGCCATTTTGCCAGTAGCTTGCTCGTCGAAGTTGGCAACAGGAGTAATACTTTCTGCCCTGGCTGGAATTGTCATAGCCTGGCGTGTTGGTCATACCATCTTTTCTGTGCTCGTTGTTTTTCCTGTAGGTTCTCTTTAGCTTGTTCTCTGTACTGCTCCAGGCGATCTCGCATCTCTAGCACAGATGCCGCCTTTCTCCTCTGTCTTGGATGCCGGTTCCTCCTCCCAGCCTGTCTTAAGCAGGTCCAGAGGTCCTTGTACCTGCCATCCGTAGAGGAGCTCAAACGGTGAGAATCCTGTCGATGCTTGGGGTACCTCTCGGTAGGCAAAGAGAACAAACGGTAGCCACTTGTCCCAGTCTCGTCCTGTGTCTGCTACGAACTTCCGCAACATGTTCTTGAGGGTTTGGTTGAACCTCTCCACCAGACCGTCCGTCTGAGGGTGGTAGGGAGTTGTTCGGATGGCTTTTATGCCCAACTGCTTGTTCAACTGCCCCATCAGTCGAGATGTAAAGTTCGTACTCTGGTCTGTTAGGATCTCCTCAGGTATGCTGACTCTGGAGAAGAGTTGAACCAGGGTGTGGATGATCTTGGTTGTGGTGATAGAACGGAGTGGGAAGGCCTCAGGATACCTTGTGGCGTAGTCATTGATTACCAGGATGTAGCGATGTCCAGCACTGCTCTTCTCCAACGGTCCCACAATGTCCATGGCGATCCGCCTAAAAGGTGCAGAGATGGCTGGGAGGGGTTGCAGGGGTGCTCTGCCCCGCTGGGACACAGCACTCGTCTGTCAGTCAGAACAGTCTGTCTTCAGAACACCCCCCTTGGTT
>NC_136881.1:45039948-45057448 GCF_949152265.1 Phoxinus phoxinus
ATGAAGAATTTATGTTTTTGCTTATAACTTCTGAACGGTTTGTCCAAAAATCACAAAAGTGGTCTCGTTAGATTCAGGGCGTCGTGTTGAGTTGACTGATATCCAATTTTCCCATATCGGCCATTTTGGCTGTCGGCCATTTTGAATTATGTGCTAAAATGCTGTATTTTATGAACGCATGAACGTATCGTTACGAAACTCAGTATGGGTCATCAGTACAACGCCCTAAAGGTACTCAAAAATTTATGAGACAGCGCCACCTTTTGGTCAAAAGTTATAATGAAATTTCCAAAAATGCTAATAACTTTTGAATATATTTGCCTATAGTAATGACACTGATCTCAATAGATTCCTTGGGTTATGCTGAAAACATAGATACCAATTTTGCCATAGTCAGCCAAACTTCCTGTCCGCCATCTTTATTTTCTTTTAAAACCTACTTTTTCGAACTCCTCCTAGACCGAACGTCCGATTTTCACCAAAATCGGATCGTGTCATCTCCAGACCGTGCCGAGTAAAAGTTATGGATTTCGTGTCGATAGACGAAACCGTTTTCGTATACCGCAGTGGCAAATTTGAGTCATGATGCCAAAATGACTATTCAGGCTTTATATCTGCAATGCCTTGACATATTGACACCAAACTTTGTAAGTGTCATTGTCACTTCACTCTGACCACATCACATCAGTTTCGTAACTGCGCCACCTATTGGTCGAAAGTGATAATCATATTTTTAGTTAATGTATGTGATTTTTCAACCATTTTGCCAAAATTCATCTTTAAATGTCTTCAATTGCTCCTTGCTGCAGTTGGTCTCTCACTTCCAGCCACTTTGGCATGTCTTGTCGTCTTGCTTGCGCTTGGCCCCGGTGATTGCTGCTTGCAGCTATTTCTTCTTTTTTTTCTTCCGACTGGGCGTCTATGGCAGCCCATAGAAGCGTATGCGGGAAAGTTGTTTTGGTTTGACATTCTGATAGAGGACATTCCCAACATCAAATACACCAATTTTGGTGTTTCTAACTCATTCCCTCAAGCGCCACCACCTGTCCAAAGTTTCAGAAATTGTATGCTAATAACTTTTGAACCGTAAGGCCTATCAACAAAATTCTTTTTTCCTCTGATTCCTGAGCTCATGCCGATTCGATTGCACTCTATGACGTCATTTTCCGTCATAATAGTTTTCCCGCCATTTTGAATTTTCCAAAAAACCTACTTTTTCGAACTCCTCCTAGGCCGTTGCTCCGAATTTCACGAAAATTGAACCAGATCAACTCCAGACCATGACGACAAAAAGTTATGGAATTCAAGTTGATTCGAATTACCGTTCTCGAATACCGCGCAAATAAATTTTACGTAGCGCTTGCAAAAACAGACGTAAGGCCGTATCTCCACAACGCTTTATCGGATTCAGACCAAATTTGGTACATGTCATCACAAGCATGACCTGAGGCTACATGCTGCGTTTCGGCGCAGCGCCACCTACTGGTCCGGAGATATGAAGAATTTATGTTTTTGCTTATAACTTCTGAACGGTTTGTCCAAAAATCACAAAAGTGGTCTCGTTAGATTCAGGGCATCGTGCTGAGTCGACTGATATCCAATTTTCCCATATCGGCCATTTTGGCTGTCGGCCATTTTGAATTATGTGCTAAAATGCTGCATTTTATGAACGCATGAACGTATCGTTACGAAACTCAGTATGGGTCATCAGTACAACGCCCTAAAAGTACTCAAAAATTTATGAGACAGCGCCACCTTTTGGTCAAAAGTTATAATGAAATTTCCAAAAATGCTAATAACTTTTGAATAAATTTGCCTATAGTAATGACACTGATCTCAATAGATTCCTTGGGTTATGCTGAAAACATAGATACCAATTTTGCCATAGTCAATCAAAGTTCCTGTCCGCCATCTTTATTTTCTTTTAAAACCTACTTTTTCGAACTCCTCCTAGACCGAACGTCCGATTTTCACCAAAATCGGATCGTGTCATCTCCAGACTGTGCCGAGTAAAAGTTATGGATTTCGTGTCGATAGACAAAACCGTTTTCGTATACCGCAGTGGCAAAGTTGAGGCATGATGCCAAAATGACCATTCAGGCTTTATATCTGCAATGCCTTGACATATTGACACCAAACTTTGTATGTGTCATTGTCACTTCACTCTGACCACATCACATCAGTTTCGTAACTGCGCCACCTATTGGTCGAAAGTGATAATCATATTTTTAGTTATTGTATGTGATTTTTCAACCATTTTGCCAAAATTCATCTTCAAATGTCTTTAATTGCTCCTTGCTGCAGTGGGTCTCACACTCCCAGCCACTTTGGCATGTCTTGTCGTCTTGCTTGCGCTTGGCCCCGGTGATTGCTGCTTGCAGCTATATTTTGCTCTGGTCCCCTTCCTGTTCGCCGGAGTGATGAGATAGTTAGTAGATTGTGTTCACTCAATGGCTGGCTGTCTGGGTGGTGTCCACGAAATAATATAGAATTCATAGACAATTGGAAAAGTTTTTGGGGCAAACCTGACCTGTTGAAAAGAGATGGTATTCATCCCTCCTGGGATGGTGCTGCTCTTCTCTCTAGTAATTTGGCTCATAGTCTTAGAGATAAAACATGACAATCTGGGCCTCAGGTCAGGAAGCAGACAGACTGGCTTAACCGACCGTCTGCTAGCGGCCTCACGTCACCAAGGTCAGATAAATCCCATCACATAGAGCCTCTTTCACCTAGATATCATCATATAGAGCCTCTTTCACCTAGATATCATCATATAGAGCCTCTTTCACCTAGATATCATCATATAGAGCCTCTTTCACCTAGATATCATCACATAGAACCTCTTTCACCTAGATATCATCATATAGAGACTCTTTCACCTAGATATCATCATATAGAGCCTCTTTCACCTAGATATCATCATATAGAGCCTCTTTCACCTAGATATCATCACATAGAGCCTCTTTCACCTAGATATCATCACATAGAGCCTCTTTCACCTAAATATCATCACATAGAGCCTCTTTCACCTAGATATCATCATATAGAGCCTCTTTCACCTAGATATCATCACATAGAACCTCTTTCACCTAGATATCATCATATAGAGACTCTTTCACCTAGATATCATCATATAGAGCCTCTTTCACCTAGATATCATCATATAGAGCCTCTTTCACCTAGATATCATCATATAGAGCCTCTTTCACCTAGATATCATCATATAGAGCCTCTTTCACCTAGATATCATCACATAGAGCCTCTTTCACCTAGATATCATCATATAGAGCCTCTTTCACCTAGATATCATCATATAGAGCCTCTTTCACCTAGATATCATCATATAGAGACTCTTTCACCTAGATATCATCATATAGAGACTGTGTCTGTTCCCCGAACTAGGAAATACAAAAAACGCCCAAACCCATTTAAGGGTAAAATTTGTATTTATGTTCAACAAATAAAAAACAGATATGATACGGATGAGCAAATGATAAAGCTTGGGTTGCTGAATATTCGATCTCTCACTTCAAAAGCGCTAATAGTTAATGATATGATTACAGATTATAACCTAGATGTGCTGTGTTTAACAGAAACCTGGCTAAAACCAGACAATTACATTGCTTTAAATGAATCCACCCCACAAACATGAACCTCGTCTGAAAGGAAAAGGGGGAGGTGTAGCTGTAATTTATACCAATATCTTCAGTATTACTCAGAAATCCAGTTTCAAATATAATTCCTTTGAAGTGATGGTGCTTTCTGTAACGTGATGTAGTGTAAGTGATAAATCATGTTTGAGATTTGTACTGGCTACTGTATACTGTATACTGTATACACCAAGGCACAATACAGATTTTATTAAAAAATTAGTACTGTTGATTTTAATGTCCATGTAGATAACGAAAAAGATGCATTGGGATTGGCATTTGAAGACATTCTTAACTTTATTAGAGTTAGACAACACGTGTCAGGACCTACTCATTGTCGTAATCATACTTTAGATCTAAAATTGTCACATGGAATAAATGTTGATGCCGTTGAAATACTGCAGCAGAGCGATGACATCTCAGATGATTTGTGGTCGTGTCTAGGCGCAGGTCCTCCATCTGATCTGGATACGGCCGGATCCGGCTGACTACATCATGTGTTGTGGTCGTGTCTAGGCGCAGGTCCTCCATCTGATCTGGATACGGCCCGGATCCGGCTGACTACATCATGTGTTGTGGTCGTGTCTAGGCGCAGGTCCACCATCTGATCTGGATACGGCCGGATCCGGCTCACTACATCATGTGTTGTGGTCGTGTCTAGACACAGGTCCTCCATCTGATCTGGATACGGCCCGGATCCGGCTGACTACATCATGTGTTGTGGTCGTGTCTAGGCGCAGGTCCACCATCTGATCTGGATACGGCCCGGATCCGGCTGACTACATCATGTGTTGTGGTCGTGTCTAGGCGCAGGTCCACCATCTGATCTGGATACGGCCCGGATCCGGCTGACTACATCATGTGTTGTGGTCGTGTCTAGGCGCAGTTCCTCCATCTGATCTGGATACGGCCCGGATCCGGCTGACTACATCATGTGTTGTGGTCGTGTCTAGGCGCAGGTCCACCATCTGATCTGGATACGGCCCGGATCCGGCTCACTACATCATGTGTTGTGGTCGTGTCTAGACACAGGTCCTCCATCTGATCTGGATACGGCCCGGATCCGGCTGACTACATCATGTGTTGTGGTCGTGTCTAGGCGCAGGTCCTCCATCTGATCTGGATACGGCCCGGATCCGGCTGACTACATCATGTGTTGTGGTCGTGTCTAGGCGCAGGTCCTCCATCTGATCTGGATACGGCCCGGATCCGGCTGACTACATCATGTGTTGTGGTCGTGTCTAGGCGCAGGTCCTCCATCTGATCTGGATACGGCCCGGATCCGGCTGACTACATCATGTGTTGTGGTCGTGTCTAGGCGCAGGTCCACCATCTGATCTGGATACGGCCCGGATCCGGCTGACTACATCATGTGTTGTGGTCGTGTCTAGGCGCAGGTCCTCCATCTGATCTGGATACGGCCCGGATCCGGCTGACTACATCATGTGTTGTGGTCGTGTCTAGGCGCAGGTCCTCCATCTGATCTGGATACGGCCCGGATCCGGCTGACTACATCATGCGTTCTGGTCGTGTCTAGGCGCAGGTCCTCCATCTGATCTGGATGCGGCCCGGATCCGGCTGACTACATCATGTGTTGTGGTCGTGTCTAGGCGCAGGTCCTCCATCTGATCTGGATACGGCCCGGATCCGGCTGACTACATCATGTGTTGTGGTCGTGTCTAGGCGCAGGTCCTCCATCTGATCTGGATACGGCCCGGATCCGGCTGACTACATCATGTGTTGTGGTCGTGTCTAGGCGCAGGTCCTCCATCTGATCTGGATACGGCCCAGATCCGGCTGACTACATCATGTGTTGTGGTCGTGTCTAGGCGCAGGTCCTCCATCTGATCTGGATACGGCCCAGATCCGGCTGACTATATCATGTGTTGTGGTCGTGTCTAGGCGCAGGTCCTCCATCTGATCTGGATACGGCCCGGATCCGGCTGACTACATCATGTGTTGTGGTCGTGTCTAGGCGCAGGTCCTCCATCTGATCTGGATGCGGCCCGGATCCGGCTGACTACATCATGTGTTGTGGTCGTGTCTAGACGCAGGTCCTCCATCTGATCTGGATGCGGCCCGGATCCGGCTGACTACATCATGTGTTGTGGTCGTGTCTAGGCGCAGGTCCTCCATCTGATCTGGATACGGCCGGATCCGGCTGACTACATCATGTGTTGTGGTCGCGTCTAGGCGCAGGTCCTCCATCTGATCTGGATACGGCCCGGATCCGGCTGACTACATCATGCGTTGTGGTCGTGTCTAGGCGCAGGTCCTCCATCTGATCTGGATACGGCCCGGATCCGGCTGACTACATCATGTGTTGTGGTCGTGTCTAGGCGCAGGTCCTCCGTCTGATCTGGATACGGCGGATCCGGCTGACTACATCATGTGTTGTGGTCGTGTCTAGGCGCAGGTCCTCCATCTGATCTGGATACGGCCGGATCCGGCTGACTACATCATGTGTTGTGGTCGTGTCTAGGCGCAGGTCCTCCATCTGATCTGGATACCGCCGGATCCGGCCCACTACATCATGTGTTGTGGTCGTGTCTAGGCGCAGGTCCACCATCTGATCTGGATACGGCCCGGATCCGGCTGACTACATCATGTGTTGTGGTCGTGTCTAGGCGCAGGTCCTCCATCTGATCTGGATACGGCCCGGATCCGGCTGACTACATCATGTGTTGTGGTCGTGTCTAGGCGCAGGTCCTCCATCTGATCTGGATGCGGCCCGGATCCGGCTGACTACATCATGTGTTGTGGTTGTGTCTAGGCGCAGGTCCTCCATCTGATCTGGATGCGGCCCGGATCCGGCTGACTACATCATGTGTTGTGGTCGTGTCTAGGCGCAGGTCCTCCATCTGATCTGGATACGGCCGGATCCGGCTGACTACATCATGTGTTGTGGTCGTGTCTAGGCGCAGGTCCTCCATCTGATCTGGATACGGCCCGGATCCGGCTGACTACATCATGTGTTGTGGTCGTGTCTAGGCGCAGGTCCACCATCTGATCTGGATACGGCTCGGATCCGGCTGACTACATCATGTGTTGTGGTCGTGTCTAGGCGCAGGTCCTCCATCTGATCTGGATACGGCCCGGATCCGGCTGACTACATCATGTGTTGTGGTCGTGTCTAGGCGCAGGTCCACCATCTGATCTGGATACGGCCCGGATCCGGCTGACTACATCATGTGTTGTGGTCGTGTCTAGGCGCAGGTCCAGCATCTGATCTGGATACGGCCCGGATCCGGCTGACTACATCATGTGTTGTGGTCGTGTCTAGGCGCAGGTCCTCCATCTGATCTGGATACGGCCCGGATCCGGCTGACTACATCATGTGTTGTGGTCGTGTCTAGGCGCAGGTCCTCCATCTGATCTGGATACGGCCCGGATCCGGCTGACTACATCATGTGTTGTGGTCGTGTCTAGGCGCAGGTCCACCATCTGATCTGGATACGGCCCGGATCCGGCTGACTACATCATGTGTTGTGGTCGTGTCTAGGCGCAGGTCCAGCATCTGATCTGGATACGGCCCGGATCCGGCTGACTACATCATGTGTTGTGGTCGTGTCTAGGCGCAGGTCCTCCATCTGATCTGGATACGGCCCGGATCCGGCTGACTACATCATGTGTTGTGGTCGTGTCTAGGCGCAGGTCCACCATCTGATCTGGATACGGCCCGGATCCGGCTCACTACATCATGTGTTGTGGTCGTGTCTAGGCGCAGGTCCACCATCTGATCTGGATACGGCCCGGATCCGGCTGACTACATCATGTGTTGTGGTCGTGTCTAGGCGCAGGTCCTCCATCTGATCTGGATGCGGCCCGGATCCGGCCCACTACATCATGTGTTGTGGCCGTGTCTAGGCGCAGGTCCTCCATCTGATCTGGATACGGCCGGATCCGGCCCACTACATCATGTGTTGTGGTCGTGTCTAGGCGCAGGTCCTCCATCTGATCTGGATACGGCCCGGATCCGGCTGACTACATCATGTGTTGTGGTCGTGTCTAGGCGCAGGTCCTCCATCTGATCTGGATACGGCCGGATCCGGCTGACTACATCATGTGTTGTGGTCGTGTCTAGGCGCAGGTCCTCCATCTGATCTGGATACGGCCCGGATCCGGCTGACTACATCATGTGTTGTGGTCGTGTCTAGGCGCAGGTCCTCCATCTGATCTGGATACGGCCCGGATCCGGCTGACTACATCATGTGTTGTGGTCGTGTCTAGGCGCAGGTACACCATCTGATCTGGATACGGCCCGGATCCGGCTCACTACATCATGTGTTGTGGTCGTGTCTAGGCGCAGGTCCTCCATCTGATCTGGATACGGCCCGGATCCGGCTGACTACATCATGTGTTGTGGTCGTGTCTAGGCGCAGGTCCACCATCTGATCTGGATACGGCCCGGATCCGGCTGACTACATCATGTGTTGTGGTCGTGTCTAGGCGCAGGTCCTCCATCTGATCTGGATACGGCCCGGATCCGGCTGACTACATCATGTGTTGTGGTCGTGTCTAGGCGCAGGTCCTCCATCTGATCTGGATACGGCCCGGATCCGGCTGACTACATCATGTGTTGTGGTCGTGTCTAGGCGCAGGTCCACCATCTGATCTGGATACGGCCCGGATCCGGCTCACTACATCATGTGTTGTGGTCGTGTCTAGGCGCAGGAGTGTCTAGGCGCAACTTGTCGTTGGTCTCTGTATTGACAGCACCCCAAATTTACTAAAAATTGAGCTCAATGTTAAAATTGACCGGAGTTCTCCTTTAATTGCTTCTATTGTTCTCATTTGTAAGTCACTTTGGATAAAAGCGTCTGCTAAATGAATAAATGTAAATACAAATGTTACCAGAACCAGGAAGTATGACCATATTAGCCCCGTTCTGTCAACACTGCATTGACTGCCTATTAAACATCGTATAAATGTTAAAATATTGCTGATTACTTACAAAGCACTAAATGGTTTAGCTCCGCAGTACTTGAGCGAGCTCTTAACGCATTATAGTCCTTCACGTCTACTGCCATCTCAAAACTCCGGCCAGTTAATAATACCTAGAATATCAGAATCGACTGCTGGCGGTAGATCCTTTTCCTATTTAGCACCAAAACTCTGGAACAGTCTTCCTAACATTGTCCGGGAAGCAGACACACTCTGTCAGTTCAAAGCTAGATTAAAGACACATCTCTTCGGCCTCTCTCTCTCTCTCTCTCTCTCTCTCTCTCTCTCTCTCTCTCTCTCTCTCTCTCTCTCTCTCTCTCTCTCAGGTAACATTTTACATTTATACTGGGTACAAATGGTTTAAATTCTCATTGCTGTGATATACAGACCTCCGATCCTTAAAGGTGCTTTCTTAAATGATTTTTCTGAATTCTTATCTGATATAGTCCTGAGAAATGACAATCTTTTAATTGTAGGTGATTTTAATATACATCTGTGCTGTCCGGCTAATCCTCTTGTAAATGAGTTTGTACAGCTAATGGACTCTTTTAATCTTAAGCAATCAGTATCTGGACCAACCCACAAGTTAGGTCATATACTTGACCTAGTGTTATGCTCTGGTTTCCTCATTAATGACATTTATATAAGTGACACTGGTCTGTCTGATCATTGGCCTGTTATGTTTAACAGTGTTTTTCCTAGTTCATGTGACTCTGTATATCGGCCACCTAGTTCTCTTGTGCGCTCCATAAACTCAGCCACTGCTTCCAATTTTGAGGATTTGTTTGTAGCTTTGACGGCCGGTTGCACAAATTTGGTAGCTCAAGGCTCGGATGTCGAGAGTCTGGTTACAAATTTTAATGCTTCATGTACCGAGGTGTTGGACGAAGTTGCTCCGTTAAAAGTAAAAACAAACAAAAAATTAAAACAACCTTGGTTAAATGAAGACATTAGATCTATTAGAAAATGTTGTAGAAGGGCAGAAAGAAGATGGAAACGAGATAAACTGCAAATTTCTTATCAGCTTATGCAAGCCAGTTTGTCCCAATATCAGGAAGCTGTGAAATTATCTAGGGCAAATTATTTCTCAAACCTGATTGAAAAAAATTCTCATTGTCCAAAATCCTTATTTTCCACACTAAATTCTGTGTTAAATCCTCCGATTTTATCCAGTTTGGTTCCAAGTGCTGATCTGTGTGAGAAATTTTGTAGCTTCTTCATAGATAAAATAAACGGCATTAGGTCCCAGATTTTACCATCTTCATCTGAAAGTTGTTATAACTTACTGACCTCTTCTAGTCTGTATGAGTTTCAGACTATATCACATTCGGACTTGCGGGCTCTGATTTCTAAAATGAAATTAACTACTTGCTCTCTGGACATTATTCCTACTGTCCTTTTAAATGAGGTATTGGAGGTGGTTTTACCCAGTATACTTTCCATTATCAATGCATCTCTAACCAGCAGCACTGTTCCATCCTGCTTAAAATACGCTGTGATCCACCCCTTGCTAAAAAACCCCAGCCTTGATTCTTCAGAATTAAGTAACTATAGGCCGATTTCAAAATTGCCTTTTCTATTAAAAGTTTTAGAAAAAGTTGTTTTAAACCAATTCACACCATACTTAATTGTAAACAACATTTTAGATCCTTTTCAGTCTGTGTTTAAAGCCAAACACAGTACTGAATCTGCCTTACTTAGAGTGACTAATGATATCTTGATATCAGTAGACTCTGGAAACTGTGCAGTCCTTGTTTTGTTAGACCTAAGCGCAGCCTTTGACACTGTGGACCATTCTATTATGTTGCAGAGATTAAAACATGAGGTCGGCATCCATGAAAATGCATTACAGTGGTTTGAGTCGTATCTTTTAAATAGGAGTTTGTCTGTTGAAATTGGAGAATTTTCTTCTTCCTTTGTACCAATAACATGTGGGGTGCCCCAGGGCTCCATTTTGGGTCCAGTTCTTTTCTCTCTTTACATGCTAACTCTGCGCCGGATTTTCGAACATTACAAGATCAACTATCACATCTATGCAGATGACACTCAACTCTATTTACCATTAGATTTTGGGAATTAATCTGTCTCGTCCTTGTTAGCATGTTTGAAGGATCTCAGAGTTTGGATGGACAAAAACTTCCTTCAATTAAATGAAAAGAAAACAGAGGTTATCCTGTTTTGCTCTAAAACTCAAATTGGCAAATACAGTGCTTCATTAAGTAATTTGCAGTTACAAGTTAACTCTCATGTTAGAAATCTTGGGGTCATTTTTGACTATGAGATGAATTTTGATAAACAAATAAACTCTGTAGTTAGCGCCAGCTTTTTTCAACTAAAGTGTCTTCGTAAGCTAAAACATATTCTAACTTTTAAGGATTTGGAGATAGTAATACATGCTCTTATATCCTCACGACTCGATTACTGTAATGCTTTGTACGCTGTAATTAGTCAATCATCAATTTCACGTTTGCAGTTTGTTCAAAATGCTGTAGCTCGTTTCCTTACTGGGACAAAAAAGAGGGAACATATCACACCAACACGGGCCTCTCTCCACTGGCTACCCGTGAAACAGAGGATTGATTTCAAGGTTTTAACTTATGTGTTCAAAGCTTTAAACGGTTTGGCCCCGATTTATATATCCGAACTTTTAAGCTTATATTCTCCTCAGAGATCACTTAGATCAGCATCTAAGTTACTATTAATTGTCCCAAAAACCCGCCTAAAAACAAAGGGAGATAGGTCTTTCTCAGTTTATGCGCCAAAATTATGGAATACTCTTCCATTATCTATCAGAGTTTCCCCTACATTAAAAATATTTAAAACATCGATTAAAACGTACCTTTTTGCACAAGCATACTAAAATGCATTTTAATGCTATAGCCTATGTATTTCTGTAAAGATCATGTGAGTTGTCTATTTTATTGTTGTTACTTGGTTTTATATATATAATCTTTTGTATATGTTTCTTGGTTTTAATTTTTTGAAATGTTATGCTATCTGTATGTGCAGCTGTATTTAGATTGTGAAGCACTTTGGTCAACACTCGTGTTGTTTTTAAGGTGCTATAGAAATAAACTTGACCTTGACCTTGACTTTGATTACCTTCATGTTGTAACTATTTTAAGTGTAAACATAACCTTATTGCACATTGAACTTTTTTAATTCATGGAGTCAGATTAAAACGAGATAATTGCATATGAGAACATGTGTCTTATTTAACCAAATTCCTTTGAGACGCTGGAAAGAATTGAACATGCGCGTCCTTTACCGGCTGTTCGAGAAACCGGAAGTTGGGCCGAATAGCCGGCTTACAAATCGTAAGCCGCGCTATATTGGTCCAATGGGGGTTTCTGACTGTGGGGACGAGCACTTCTGCGGCGCTCGGAATTATTAACAGTCTCACCCCAAAACGTCACATACTGACGGGTCTTGACCATACGGCAACATACGACGAAAAGGGTACCCTTTAACGTCCATGTGTGACGATTCGGGGTATGGTTGGGTTTAGGTATGCGTTAGGGCACCGCTAGGAGGCGCTGCTGGGGCGCTTATGTCTGCGTCTCATATTGACGTTATAGGGGAACCCTTTTCGTCGTATGTTGACGTATGGTCAAGGCCCGTCAGTATATGACGTTTTGGGGTACGTTTTGCCAAATAAAATATTTTATTTGGCAAAAATATTGCCACTTGATGCCTCAAGAAGGTGTAATTGTTCAAATAACATATTGTTTTATTTTAAAATGTAAAGAAATTGTAATTCTAATTGAGTGTAATATTTCTGTAAAGGCTAGAGCTATAGAGTGACCCACTTACTAACCGGGTTACAAGAGCTTTAAACATCCAAACTCACGAGAATAAACCGATGAAAAACGAGTCGGTACTGAGCTTGAGTTTATTATGAAATGTAAGACATTCTGACATGAAAGCATTATCTTTTATTTTGCTGTAAATTAATCACTAAACTGATAATAATAAGCCATTGGGAGACAGCAGACGGCTGTCGTTCACTGCAAGCATTAATATAACATGTGTGACGTGGCCATGCACTCTTACTAGCCCAGCACTAGCCTAGCACTAGCCTCAGCCTCAGGTTTAATGCTGAGGAGAACACTAGCCTAGCACTAGCCTAGCACTAGCCCAAGCCTCAGGTTTAATGCTGAGGAGGACACTAACCCAGCACTAGCCCAGCACTAGCCTAGCACTAGCCCAAGCCTCAGGTTTAATGCTGAGGAGGACACTAACCCAGCACTAGCCTAGCACTAGCCTAGCACTAGCCTCAGCCTCAGGTTTAATGCTGAGGAGGACACTAACCCAGCACTAGCCCAGCACTAGCCTAGCACTAGCCTCAGCCTCAGGTTTAATGCTGAGGAGGACACTAACCCAGCACTAGCCTAGCACTAGTCCAAGCCTCAGGTTTAATGCTGAGGAGGACACTAACCCAGCACTAGCCTAGCACTAGCCTCAGCCCCAGAAGGGGGGCAGGAAGAAGTCTCGGACTCTCGCTAGGACCATAGACAGTGTGGCTAGGACACAGCCTCCGGTAAATGCGTGTGGGCTAAAGAGAGTGACGTACCACTGGTGCGCGGCGTTGTCAGGAGAGATTAAATAAAAGAGTAAAAGCTTTGGGTGGGGTATCGAACACAAAGTTGAGTGTATAAGTGCTCTTGATATCGGTCTGCCAGCGCCGTACTCTACAGCTCGCCGTGGCCAGGCTGGAGGAGGAGCAGACGTGTGGAGTGGGCAAGGGTAGGCAACAGATCACAGAAGACTACAGTGACAGGGTTATTTGTGCAGATGATCTAAAGATCGGGTAAAGGCCGGAGTGGCTCGGGTGTGCCTGAGCTGGTCTGGCGGCGGGAAGGTTGGTGATGATTGGCAGTGTATACGCCAGAGCTTGTGGCTATAGGGTTAGGGTTGCCCTGTTCTGGGGGGAATAGCCAATCTGCCACAGCTTCTGACTCCAGTTCTGCTATTTTAAGCATCAAGGATTCCCATTCAGGGTCCAGGAGGAGATTCTGAGCTGATGCAGGGCCAAAGCAGCAGACACAGATATCAGTGATGGTGACATACAACACTGTAAAGCAGAAGTTAAAAGTATTATTAAATCAAGAACTTTTGAAATATGGCAGCGCTGTTGGGAAAATGAATCAAGTGGGAGACATCTTTCAGCTTGCAGTGTAAAGTAGGCCTGAATAATAGTGTAGTGTAGTGTAGTGTAGGGTAGTGTAGTGTAGTGTAGTGTAGTGTAGTGTAGTGTAGTGTAGTGTAGTGTAGTGTAGTGTAGGGTAGTGTAGGGTAGGGTAGTGTAGTGTAGTGTAGTGTAGTGTAGTGTAGTGTAGTGTAGGGTAGTGTAGTGTAGTGTTGTGTTGTGTAGTGTAGTGTAGTGTAGTGTAGTGTAGTGTAGGGTAGTGTAGTGTAGTGTAGGGTAGTGTAGTGTAGTGTAGTGTAGGGTAGTGTAGTGTAGTGTAGTGTAGGGTAGTGTAGGGTAGGGTAGTGTAGTGTAGTGTAGTGTAGTGTAGTGTAGTGTAGGGTAGTGTAGTGTAGGGTAGTGTAGGGTAGTGTAGTGTAGTGTAGGGTAGTGTAGTGTAGTGTAGTGTAGGGTAGGGTAGTGTAGTGTAGGGTAGTGTAGGGTAGTGTAGTGTAGTGTAGGGTAGTGTAGTGTAGTGTAGTGTAGGGTAGGGTAGTGTAGTGTAGGGTAGTGTAGGGTAGTGTAGTGTTGTGTAGTGTAGTGTAGTGTAGTGTAGTGTAGTG
The DNA here is from genome assembly GCF_949152265.1 of Phoxinus phoxinus. Lineage (NCBI taxonomy): Eukaryota > Metazoa > Chordata > Actinopteri > Cypriniformes > Leuciscidae > Phoxinus > Phoxinus phoxinus. The sequence goes on from NC_136881.1 coordinate 45,054,294, forward strand.
TAGTGTAGTGTAGGGTAGGGTAGTGTAGTGTAGTGTAGGGTAGGGTAGTGTAGTGTAGGGTAGTGTAGGGTAGTGTAGTGTAGTGTAGTGTAGTGTAGTGTAGTGTAGTGTAGTGTAGGGTAGGGTAGTGTAGTGTAGTGTAGGGTAGGGTAGTGTAGTGTAGGGTAGTGTAGGGTAGTGTAGTGTAGTGTTGTGTAGTGTAGTGTAGGGTAGTGTAGTGTAGTGTAGTGTAGTGTAGTGTAGTGTAGTGTAGGGTAGTGTAGTGTAGTGTTGTGTTGTGTAGTGTAGTTTAGTGTAGGGTAGTGTAGTGTAGTGTAGGGTAGTGTAGTGTAGTGTAGTGTAGTGTAGTGTAGTGTAGTGTAGTGTAGTGTAGTGTAGGGTAGTGTAGGGTAGTGTAGGGTAGTGTAGGGTAGGGTAGTGTAGTGTAGTGTAGTGTAGTGTAGTGTAGTGTAGGGTAGTGTAGTGTAGGGTAGTGTAGGGTAGTGTAGTGTAGTGTAGTGTAGTGTAGGGTAGGGTAGTGTAGTGTAGGGTAGTGTAGGGTAGGGTAGTGTAGGGTAGTGTAGGGTAGTGTAGGGTAGTGTAGGGTAGTGTAGTGTAGTGTAGTGTAGTGTAGTGTAGGGTAGTGTAGTGTAGTGTAGAGTAGTGTAGGGTAGTGTAGTGTAGAGTAGTGTAGTGTAGTGTAGAGTAGTGTAGTGTAGTGTAGAGTAGTGTAGTGTAGTGTAGGGTAGGGTAGTGTAGTGTAGTGTAGTGTAGTGTAGGGTAGGGTAGTGTAGTGTAGTGTAGTGTAGTGTAGTGTAGTGTAGTGTAGTGTAGGGTAGGGTAGGGTAGGGTAGTGTAGTGTAGTGTAGTGTAGTGTAGTGTAGTGTAGGGTAGTGTAGTGTAGTGTAGTGTAGTGTAGTGTAGGGTAGTGTAGGGTAGGGTAGTGTAGTGTAGTGTAGTGTAGTGTAGTGTAGTGTAGTGTAGGGTAGTGTAGGGTAGTGTAGTGTAGTGTAGGGTAGTGTAGTGTAGTGTAGTGTAGTGTAGGGTAGTGTAGTGTAGTGTAGTGTAGTGTAGGGTAGTGTAGGGTAGTGTAGTGTAGTGTAGGGTAGTGTAGTGTAGTGTAGTGTAGTGTAGTGTAGGGTAGTGTAGTGTAGTGTAGTGTAGTGTAGTGTAGGGTAGTGTAGTGTAGTGTAGTGTAGTGTAGGGTAGTGTAGTGTAGTGTAGTGTAGTGTAGGGTAGTGTAGGGTAGTGTAGGGTAGTGTAGTGTAGTGTAGTGTAGTGTAGTGTAGGGTAGTGTAGTGTAGTGTAGTGTAGTGTAGTGTAGGGTAGTGTAGGGTAGTGTAGTGTAGTGTAGGGTAGTGTAGGGTAGTGTAGTGTAGTGTAGTGTAGTGTAGTGTAGTGTAGGGTAGTGTAGTGTAGGGTAGTGTAGGGTAGTGTAGTGTAGTGTAGTGTAGGGTAGTGTAGTGTAGTGTAGTGTAGGGTAGGGTAGTGTAGTGTAGGGTAGTGTAGTGTAGTGTAGTGTAGTGTAGGGTAGTGTAGTGTAGTGTAGGGTAGGGTAGTGTAGTGTAGGGTAGTGTAGGGTAGTGTAGTGTAGTGTTGTGTAGTGTAGTGTAGTGTAGTGTAGTGTAGAGTAGTGTAGTGTAGTGTAGTGTTGTGTTGTGTAGGGTAGTGTGTAGTGTAGAGTAGTGTAGTGTAGTGTGTAGTGTAGTGTAGTGTAGTGTAGTGTACTGTAGTGTAGTGTAGGGTAGTGTGTAGTGTAGTGTGTAGTGTAGTGTAGTGTAGGGTAGTGTGTACTGTGTAGTGTAGAGTAGTGTAGTGTAGTGTAGTGTAGGGTAGTGTGTAGTGTAGAGTAGTGTACTGTAGTGTAGTGTAGTGTAGTGTAGGGTAGTGTGTAGTGTAGAGTAGTGTAGTGTAGTGTGTAGTGTAGTGTAGTGTAGTGTAGGGTAGTGTGTAGTGTAGAGTAGTGTAGTGTAGTGTGTAGTGTAGTGTAGTGTGTAGTGTAGTGTAGTGTAGTGTAGGGTAGTGTGTAGTGTAGAGTAGTGTAGTGTAGTGTGTAGTGTAGTGTAGTGTAGTGTAGTGTTGTGTTGTGTAGGGTAGTGTGTAGTGTAGAGTAGTGTAGTGTAGTGTGTAGTGTAGTGTAGTGTAGTGTAGTGTAGTGTAGTGTACTGTAGTGTAGGGTAGTGTGTAGTGTAGTGTGTAGTGTAGTGTAGTGTAGGGTAGTGTGTACTGTGTAGTGTAGAGTAGTGTAGTGTAGTGTAGTGTAGGGTAGTGTGTAGTGTAGAGTAGTGTACTGTAGTGTAGTGTAGTGTAGTGTAGGGTAGTGTGTAGTGTAGAGTAGTGTAGTGTAGTGTGTAGTGTAGTGTAGTGTAGTGTAGGGTAGTGTGTAGTGTAGAGTAGTGTAGTGTGTAGTGTAGTGTAGTGTAGTGTTGTGTTGTGTAGGGTAGTGTGTAGTGTAGAGTAGTGTAGTGTAGTGTGTAGTGTAGTGTAGTGTAGTGTAGTGTAGTGTTGTGTTGTGTAGGGTAGTGTGTAGTGTAGAGTAGTGTAGTGTAGTGTAGTGTAGTGTAGTGTAGTGTAGTGTAGGGTAGTGTGTACTGTGTAGTGTAGAGTAGTGTAGTGTAGTGTAGTGTAGGGTAGTGTGTAGTGTAGAGTAGTGTACTGTAGTGTAGTGTAGTGTAGTGTAGGGTAGTGTGTAGTGTAGAGTAGTGTAGTGTAGTGTAGTGTAGGGTAGTGTGTAGTGTAGTGTAGTGTAGTGTAGTGTAGTGTAGTGTAGTGTGTAGTGTAGAGTAGTGTAGTGTGTAGTGTAGTGTAGTGTGTAGTGTAGTGTAGTGTAGTGTAGTGTAGTGTAGTGTAGTGTAGAGTAGTGTAGTGTAGTGTAGTGTAGTGTAGTGTAGTGTGTAGTGTAGAGTAGTGTAGTGTAGTGTAGTGTAGTGTAGTGTAGTGTAGTGTAGAGTAGTGTAGTGTAGTGTAGTGTAGTGTAGTGTAGTGTGTAGTGTAGTGTAGTGTAGTGTAGTGTAGTGTAGTGTGTAGTGTAGAGTAGTGTAGTGTGTAGTGTAGTGTAGTGTGTAGAGTAGTGTAGTGTGTAGTGTAGTGTAGTGTAGTGTAGTGTAGTGTAGTGTAGTGTGTAGTGTAGTGTAGTGTAGTGTAGTGTAGTGTAGTGTGTAGTGTAGAGTAGTGTA
>NC_136881.1:45072448-45109948 GCF_949152265.1 Phoxinus phoxinus
ACTCACGCACGCACACACACACACACACGCGCGCTCACTGGCGCACACACACACTCACTGTTGCACTCACTCACGTCTCGCCTCGCTCACATATTCAACCCGTCGTGGAGGACCGTTAAAGAATTAAACATGCTATAGTCTTTCTGTCGTGAGGCATCGCAGACGCGACGTAGGTTGTCGCCCACTATGACACACTATACGAGATGAAACGATCGAATCTTGCGTTTCGACGCCCGTTGTCGTTATTACGAATCTCCACGACACCCATACGTCAAACGGATCGTGCCAAAATCGTGTAGCCTATTCTGAACCAGGCAGGTAATAAACGTTTGACATATCACGCAAAGAACCTATTAAAGCACTAAGACATGGGAACAGTATAGTTAACAATCACATTTATCACAAGTCATATCGTCATCGCAATATTAAACAATGTTATCGCACATCGCAGCTTTTCCTCATATCGTGCAGCCCTAGTAGTATTGTATAAATATTAATATTTGTATGACCCTCGAATATGTAATATTTCACCAGTAAGCACTGGGAGACTTCACTGTGTGTATCACTCCGCTTGTCTGTGTTTGATGCCCCCGAACCGCCCTAGCAAGGACCTCTTTATTTATAAAGCCCTGTGTACGACCCCATGCTGTTCACTTTTTATATAAAAAATAACATATTATTTATTCATAATGGCTAGGTTAAAATATAGCTTGTGATATTTAGCTCACTTTGCAGCAAAGGCTCTGTTGGCTTTTATTATTTGAGAAACAAAAACTTTAAACATGTTAAATTTATGCAAATATTTTATTATTTGTATGACTACATCACAAAGAGTCAAGTCTTGTAAAAGCAATAGATTGAAAACATTGACATTTCATAAAAGTGTATAAATAATAGCAACGCAGTTCAAAATGGCCTTTCTTTAAATGCAAATGTTCTTTGAGTATTTTATTTGTGAAGGTAATGCATGCCATGTACTCACGATACTCCTAATCACAAGAAGAACAACACTTCACACTGGATGTGTGACAGGGTTTGGCCATGGAAAAATTTTCAGTCAAAAGATTTTTTTTCCTTTAATCCCTGTGTGTGTGTGTGTAGCTGATGTGTGTGTGTGACTGACCCATGTGTGTGTGTGACTGACCCATGTGTGTGTGTGTGTGTCAGAAACACGCACTCATGCAGCAGGTGGCGCATCAGACCATCGTCATGCAGTTCATCCTGGAGCTTGCCAAGAGTCTGAAGGTGGATCCGCGCGGATGCTTCCGCCAGTTCTTCACCAAGATCAAGGTGTGTGTGTGTGTTTGTGTGTGTGTGTGTGTGTGTTTCTCATGAGCCTCTCCTTCGTGCTGGTCATGCAGAGTCAGTATAATGCGGCTGTACCTGAATAGCACTGATTCACTTCAGCTGTATTGTATGAGTGCTCTTCTTTTTAAATAACAAATATCAAGTAATTGTATTTATATATATATATATTGTCATTGTGAAATAAAGTACTGGTCTCATTCACACGGCTGCCCTGTCTCTGTGTGTTTTAGACTGCAGACCAGCAGTATCAGGACGCGTTTAACGACGAGCTGGAGTCGTTTAAGGAGCGAGTGCGCGGCCGGGCGAAGATCCGCATCGATAAAGCCATGAAGGAGTACGAGGAGGAGGAGCGCCAGAAGCGCCTGGGTCCCGGAGGCCTGGATCCCGTGGAGGTGTACGAGACCCTGCCAGTGGTGAGGCTCACACACACCTCTGCTCATACAGTTGCCATCGTGATGCTGACAGCCTTCAGGAGAACATCCAGCACCATATGGAACATGTTCTCAATATATCGTGAAATGTGGCTGGTTTAGTGGGATTCATCAGAATATTAATTATCTAAGCAATCTTTGGTTGCATCCTAAAGGCTCGGTCACTGATGTTATGCGTAATTTTCAATAGGAATAGTTATTTTTGCGAGAATTTTCAATAGTCTTTTCAATAGGAATCTGTACGATCGTGAGTAAAAAACGCCACGCGTGTCACAAGTAGGCATGTGCCGGTATCAGATTTTCATGCTGCGATTAATTGATTGAGCACAAGAGAAACGGGTTAAACATTTAAACAAACTTCAGTGTTGTCCACTCAGTAACTTTAATAACTTTTTAAATAACAAAAAGTACCTCAAACATTTAAATATAAATAAATCGATACACAATAAGAAAGTGCAAACTGCAAAATAACTACTTTTATTATTTATTTTAAAAGTAGATTTAAGAGCAAAAGAACAACTGTATAGAATCAACAATAAATTATTCTATTACAACTTAAATAACTTTTCAAATAACAAAAAATACCTCAAACATTTAAATACAAATAAATATAACTAAAACGATACACAATATAAAAGTTAACTGAGCAATTATGACGAGAAACCCAGACATCGGCAAAGGGACGGATGGCCCGACGAAGCGTCCTCATAGGAGAGGAATGCGGACGCACGCTGACAACATATCAAAGGTGGGCTTGCTCATCCTAGGACCCACTGCTCCTCGTTAAAGCCCGCCACGGTCTCATGAAAGTACGTATAGCACAAATGAAATCTCTCCTGCCATTTGCGGCAAAAATATGTTATGCACTTTATGGCGTGTAATACGCACACGCACTCCACACCCCTAATCCCACCCAAGCGGTTTACAGTGCGTATCATGGCATATAAATCTCCGACTTTACCCTTTAAAAGAGGGATAAATCAAATAAGTCAGCACCGTTCCTGCTTACGCCATGCTTCTACTTGTGGGGATTGTTTACATTAGACTAAAGCATGCCGCTGCGAACTGCTCAGCATGCACACAGCGCTTCTACATGCACACACATGCACACAGCACTTCTACATGCACACACATGCACACAGCACTTCTACATGCACACAGCGCTTCTACATGCACACAGCGCTTCTACATGCACACACATGCACACAGCACTTCTACATGCACACAGCGCTTCTACATGCACACAGCGCTTCTACATGCACACAGCGCTTCTACATGCACACAGCGCTTCTACATGCACACAGCACTTCTACATGCACACAGCACTTCTACATGCACACAGCGCTTCTACATGCACACAGCGCTTCTACATGCACACAGCGCTTCTACATGCACACAGCACTTCTACATGCACACAGCGCTTCTACATGCACACAGCGCTTCTACATGCACACAGCGCTTCTACATGCACACAGCGCTTCTACATGCACACAGCGCTTCTACATGCACACAGCACTTCTACATGCACACAGCGCTTCTACATGCACACAGCGCTTCTACATGCACACAGCGCTTCTACATGCACACAGCGCTTCTACATGCACACAGCGCTTCTACATGCACACAGCGCTTCTACATGCACACAGCGCTTCTACATGCACACAGCGCTTCTACATGCACACAGCGCTTCTACATGCACAGCACTTCTACATGCACACACATGCACACAGCGCTTCTACATGCACACAGCGCTTCTACATGCACACAGCGCTTCTACATGCACACAGCGCTTCTACATGCACAGCACTTCTACATGCACACACATGCACACAGCGCTTCTACATGCACACAGCGCTTCTACATGCACACAGCACTTCTACATGCACACACATGCACACAGCGCTTCTACATGCACACAGCGCTTCTACATGCACACAGCGCTTCTACATGCACACAGCGCTTCTACATGCACACAGCGCTTCTACATGCACACAGCGCTTCTACATGCACACAGCACTTCTACATGCACAGCGCTTCTACATGCACACAGCGCTTCTACATGCACACAGCGCTTCTACATGCACACAGCGCTTCTACATGCACACAGCGCTTCTACATGCACAGCACTTCTACATGCACACAGCGCTTCTACATGCACACACATGCACACAGCGCTTCTACATGCACACAGCGCTTCTACATGCACACACATGCACACAGCGCTTCTACATGCACACAGCGCTTCTACATGCACACAGCACTTCTACATGCACACAGCACTTCTACATGCACACAGCGCTTCTACATGTGGGGATTGTTTACATCAGAGTGCCGCATGTTTTACGCATAAACGCAGTGTTTTTTAAAGCGGTTGATGAAAAATATGCTAATGCGCGTTCTAAAAATCTAAATTTGGATCTATTATTATTCACGGTATTTTGATGTGCCCGCGATAACAATATTGTGCATATTCATTACCGCGGTTTATCGCACTACCGAATGCCGAATGTCTAGTCACAAGTTTGTTGTGTAAATTCACGCAGTTTTTAAACAGAAATCTGCTCGGTTTGAAGTGACTTTAGTGTGAGCAGCGCTTCTTACATCCACACTACTGACAGTGGACCTTAAAACTAATGAGGGCTAAATGCGATTTTAAACGTATTATATTGTCAAAACTGAAATTTGAAATTTCCTGGCTTTTTTCATGATAACAGAGGTCTAGGGGTTATGAAACTACCATATGAGTTTCAAAAGAGTCGATCCACAGACAAATGCATACAGCCTGCATAAAGTAGCTTTGCCTTTTCACGAGCTGTTGTGACTTCCGTATAAATGTGATGTCAGAACTACTCAGTCACCGCCTTCAGTCACCACCCCCACCAATGGTGGGTCACTCAGAAAACAACAGGCCAATCAGAAGAATGGCTCATGAATATTATGTAGACAGGCCAAAATCGACCTGTTCTTGGCAGAGCTCCCGAGAAAGGAGCTGTAAAAATATATTGAGATGGTTTTTGGTACTTATACCGCAAATATTCTTAAGGACATCAAAACCTAAAATAAAACTTACAGGTTCTCATAAACAAACGCTTCTGTCATAGCAGTGATTCTTCTGTCTTCATCTCCACAGGAAATGCAGAAATGCTTTGATGATAAAGACATTCAGATGCTTCAGGAAGCCATCAGCAAGATGGACCCCACGGTCAGTGTAGCATGAGTCTGACCAGAGTTGGCAAATGTACCGGTACTTAGTGGTGTTGTAAGTGTGACTGTTGCAAGTGTGACGGTGTTGCAAGTGTGACTGTAGTGTGTGTGACGGTGTTGCAAGTGTGACTGTAGTGTGTGTGACGGTGTTGCGAGTGTGACAATGTTGCGAGTGTGACTGTAGTGTGTGTGACGGTGTTGCGAGTGTGACTGTAGTGTGTGTGACGGTGTTGCGAGTGTGACTAGTGTGTGTGACGGTGTTGCGAGTGTGACTATAGTGTGTGTGACGGTGTTGCGAGTGTGACAATGTTGCGAGTGTGACTGTAGTGTGTGTGACGGTGTTGCGAGTGTGACAATGTTGCGAGTGTGACTGTAGTGTGTGTGACGGTGTTGCGAGTGTGACTGTAGTGTGTGTGACGGTGTTGCGAGTGTGACAATGTTGCGAGTGTGACTGTAGTGTCTGTGACGGTGTTGCGAGTGTGACTGTAGTGTGTGTGTGACGGTGTTGCGAGTGTGACTGTAGTGTGTGTGACAGTGTTGCGAGTGTGACAATGTTGCGAGTGTGACTGTAGTGTGGGTGAAGGTGTTGCGAGTGTGACTGTAGTGTGGGTGAAGGTGTTGCGAGTGTGACTGTAGTGTGTGTGACTGTAGTGTGTGTGTGACAATGTTACGAGTGTGACTGTAGTGTGGGTGAAGGTGTTGCGAGTGTGACTGTAGTGTGTGTGACGGTGTTGCGAGTGTGACGGTGTTGCGAGTGTGACGGTGTTGCGAGTGTGACAATGTTGCGAGTGTGACTGTAGTGTGTGTGACTGTTGCGAGAGTAACTGTAGTGTGAATGCCGATGTTGCGAGTGTGACTGTGTTGCAAGTGTGACTGTAGTGTGTGTGTGACAGTGTTGCGAGTGTAACTGTAGTGTGACGGTGTTGTGAGTGTTGCGAGTGTGACTGTAGTGTGTGTGACGGTGTTGCGAGTGTGACGGTGTTGCAAGTGTGACGTGTTGCGACTTTGACGGTGTTGCGAGTGTGACGGTGTTGTGAGTGTTGCGAGTGTGACTGTAGTGTGTGTGACGGTGTTGCGAGTGTGACGGTGTTGCAAGTGTGACGTGTTGCGACTTTGACGGTGTTGCGAGTGTGACGGTGTTGCGAGTGTGACGGTGTTGCGAGTGTGATGGTGTTGCGACTTTGACGGTGTTGTGAGTGTTGCGAGTGTGACTGTAGTGTGTGTGACGGTGTTGCGAGTGTGACGGTGTTGCAAGTGTGACGTGTTGCGACTTTGACGGTGTTGCGAGTGTGACGGTGTTGCGAGTGTGATGGTGTTGCGACTTTGACGGTGTTGCGAGTGTGACGGTGTTGTGGGTGTGGCTGTAGTGTGAATGACGGTGTTGCGAGTGTGGCTGTAGTGTGAATGACGGTGTTTTGCGATTGTGATGGTGTTGCGACTTTGACGGTGTTGTGGGTGTGGCTTTAGTGTGAATGACGGTGTTGCGAGTGTGGCTGTAGTGTGAATGACGGTGTTGCGAGTGTGGCTGTAGTGTGAGTGACGGTGTTGCAAGAGTGACGGTGTTGCGGGTGTGGCTTTAGTGTGAATGACGGTGTTGCGAGTGTGGCTGTAGTGTGAATGACGTTGCGGGTGTGGCTGTAGTGTGAGTGACGGTGTTGCAAGAGTGACAGTGTTGCAAGAGTGATGGTGTTGCGAGTGTGGCTGTAGTGTGAGTGACGGTGTTGCGAGTGTGGCTGTAGTGTGAGTGACGGTGTTGCAAGAGTGACGGTGTTGCGGGTGTGGCTGTAGTGTGAATGAAGGTGTTTTGCGAGTGTGGCTGTAGTGTGAATGACGGTGTTGCGGGTGTGGCTGTAGTGTGAGTGACGGTGTTGCAAGAGTGACAGTGTTGCAAGAGTGACGGTGTTGCAAGAATGACGGTGTTGCGAGTTTGGCTGTAGTGTGAGTGACGGTGTTGCGAGTGTGGCTGTAGTGTGAATGAAGGTGTTGCGAGTTTGGCTGTAGTGTGAGTGACGGTGTTGCAAGAGTGACAGTGTTGCAAGTGTGACGGTGTTGTGAGTGTGGCTGTAGTGTGAATGACGGTGTTGCGAGTTTGGCTGTAGTGTGAGTGACGGTGTTGCAAGAGTGACAGTGTTGCAAGTGTGACGGTGTTGCGAGTGTGGCTGTAGTGTGAGTGACGGTGTTGCAAGAGTGACAGTGTTGCAATGTGACGGTGTTGCGAGTGTGGCTGTAGTGTGAATGACGGTGTTGCGGGTGTGGCTGTAGTGTGAATGACGGTGTTGCAGGTGTGGCTGTAGTGTGAGTGACGGTGTTGCAAGAGTGACGGTGTTGCGGGTGTGGCTGTAGTGTGAATGACGGTGTTGTGAGTGTGGCTGTAGTGTGAGTGACGGTGTTGCAAGAGTGACGGTGTTGCGGGTGTGGCTGTAGTGTGAATGACGGTGTTGCGAGTGTGGCTGTAGTGTGAGTGACGGTGTTGCAAGAGTGACGTTGTTGCGGGTGTGGCTGTAGTGTGAATGACGGTGTTGCGAGTGTGGCTGTAGTGTGAATGACGGTGTTGCAGGAGTGACAGTGTTGCAAGAGTGACGGTGTTGCGAGTGTGGCTGTAGTGTGAATGACGGTGTTGCGAGTGTGGCTGTAGTGTGAATGACGGTGTTGCAAGAGTGTGGCTGTAGTGTGAATGACGGTGTTGCAGGTGTGGCAAGAGTGATGGTGTTGCGAGTTTGGCTGTAGTGTGAATGACGGTGTTTTGCGATTGTGATGGTGTTGCGACTTTGACGGTGTTGCGAGTGTGACGGTGTTGTGGGTGTGGCTTTTGTGTGAATGACGGTGTTGCGAGTGTGGCTGTAGTGTGAATGACGGTGTTGCGAGTGTGGCTTTAGTGTGAATGACGGTGTTGCGAGTGTGGCTGTAGTGTGAATGACGGTGTTGCGAGTGTGGCTGTAGTGTGAGTGACGGTGTTGCAAGAGTGACGGTGTTGCGGGTGTGGCTGTAGTGTGAATGACGGTGTTGCGAGTGTGGCTGTAGTGTGAATGACGTTGCGGGTGTGGCTGTAGTGTGAGTGACGGTGTTGCAAGAGTGACAGTGTTGCAAGAGTGACGGTGTTGCGAGTGTGGCTGTAGTGTGAGTGATGGTGTTGCGAGTGTGGCTGTAGTGTGAGTGACGGTGTTGCAAGAGTGACGGTGTTGCGGGTGTGGCTGTAGTGTGAATGAAGGTGTTTTGCGAGTGTGGCTGTAGTGTGAATGACGGTGTTGCGGGTGTGGCTGTAGTGTGAGTGACGGTGTTGCAAGAGTGACAGTGTTGCAAGAGTGACGGTGTTGCAAGAATGACGGTGTTGCGAGTTTGGCTGTAGTGTGAGTGACGGTGTTGCGAGTGTGGCTGTAGTGTGAATGAAGGTGTTGCGAGTTTGGCTGTAGTGTGAGTGACGGTGTTGCAAGAGTGACAGTGTTGCAAGTGTGACGGTGTTGTGAGTGTGGCTGTAGTGTGAATGACGGTGTTGCGAGTTTGGCTGTAGTGTGAGTGACGGTGTTGCAAGAGTGACAGTGTTGCAAGTGTGACGGTGTTGCGAGTGTGGCTGTAGTGTGAGTGAGGGTGTTGCAAGAGTGACAGTGTTGCAAGTGTGACGGTGTTGCGAGTGTGGCTGTAGTGTGAATGACGGTGTTGCGGGTGTGGCTGTAGTGTGAATGACGGTGTTGCAGGTGTGGCTGTAGTGTGAGTGACGGTGTTGCAAGAGTGACGGTGTTGCGGGTGTGGCTGTAGTGTGAATGACGGTGTTGTGAGTGTGGTTGTAGTGTGAATGACGGTGTTGCGAGTGTGGCTGTAGTGTGAGTGACGGTGTTGCAAGAGTGACGTTGTTGCGGGTGTGGCTGTAGTGTGAATGACGGTGTTGCAGGAGTGACAGTGTTGCAAGAGTGACGGTGTTGCGAGTGTGGCTGTAGTGTGAATGACGGTGTTGCGAGTGTGGCTGTAGTGTGAATGACGGTGTTGCAAAAGTGGCTGTAGTGTGAATGACGGTGTTGCGAGTGTGGCTGTAGTGTGAATGACGGTGTTGCAAGAGTGACAGTGTTGCAAGAGTGACGGTGTTGCGAGTGTGGCTGTAGTGTGAGTGACGGTGTTGCGAGTGTGGCTGTAGTGTGAGTGACGGTGTTGCAAGAGTGACGGTGTTGCGGGTGTGGCTGTAGTGTGAATGAAGGTGTTTTGCGAGTGTGGCTGTAGTGTGAATGACGGTGTTGCAGGTGTGGCTGTAGTGTGAGTGATGGTGTTGCAAGAGTGATGGTGTTGCGAGTTTGGCTGTAGTGTGAGTGACGGTGTTGCGAGTGTGGCTGTAGTGTGAATGACGGTGTTGCGGGTGTGGCTGTAGTGTGAGTGACGGTGTTGCAAGAGTGACAGTGTTGCAAGAGTGACGGTGTTGCGAGTGTGGCTGTAGTGTGAGTGACGGTGTTGCGAGTGTGGCTGTAGTGTGAGTGACGGTGTTGCAAGAGTGACGGTGTTGCGGGTGTGGCTGTAGTGTGAATGAAGGTGTTTTGCGAGTGTGGCTGTAGTGTGAATGACGGTGTTGCGGGTGTGGCTGTAGTGTGAGTGACGGTGTTGCAAGAGTGACGGTGTTGTGAGTTTGGCTGTAGTGTGAGTGACGGTGTTGCAAGAGTGACGGTGTTGCGGGTGTGGCTGTAGTGTGAGTGACAGTGTTGCAAGAGTGACAGTGTTGCAAGAGTGACAGTGTTGCAAGAGTGACAGTGTTGCGAGTGTGGCTGTAGTGTGAGTGACGGTGTTGCGAGTGTGGCTGTATTGTGAGTGACGGTGTTGCGGGTGTGGCTGTAGTGTGAATGAAGGTGTTTTGCGAGTGTTGCTGTAGTGTGAATGACGTTGTTGCGGGTGTGGCTGTAGTGTGTGACGGTGTTGCAAGAGTGACAGTGTTGCAAGAGTGACGGTGTTGCGAGTGTGCTGTAGTGTGAGTGACGGTGTTGCGAGTGTGGCTGTAGTGTGAGTGACGGTGTTGCGAGTGTGGCTGTAGTGTGAGTGACGGTGTTGCAAGAGTGACAGTGTTGCAAGAGTGACGGTGTTGCGGGTGTGGCTGTAGTGTGAGTGACGGTGTTGCAAGAGTGACAGTGTTGCAAGAGTGACGGTGTTGCGAGTGTGGCTGTAGTGTGAGTGACGGTGTTGCGAGTGTGGCTGTAGTGTGAGTGACGGTGTTGCAAGAGTGACGGTGTTGCGGGTGTGGCTGTAGTGTGAATGAAGGTGTTTTGCGAGTGTGGCTGTAGTGTGAATGACGGTGTTGCGGGTGTGGCTGTAGTGTGAGTGACGGTGTTGCAAGAGTGACAGTGTTGCAAGAGTGACGGTGTTGCAAGAATGACGGTGTTGCGAGTTTGGCTGTAGTGTGAGTGACGGTGTTGCGAGTGTGGCTGTAGTGTGAATGAAGGTGTTGCGAGTTTGGCTGTAGTGTGAGTGACGGTGTTGCAAGAGTGACAGTGTTGCAAGTGTGACGGTGTTGTGAGTGTGGCTGTAGTGTGAATGACGGTGTTGCGAGTTTGGCTGTAGTGTGAGTGACGGTGTTGCAAGAGTGACAGTGTTGCAAGTGTGACGGTGTTGCGAGTGTGGCTGTAGTGTGAGTGACGGTGTTGCAAGAGTGACAGTGTTGCAATGTGACGGTGTTGCGAGTGTGGCTGTAGTGTGAATGACGGTGTTGCGGGTGTGGCTGTAGTGTGAATGACGGTGTTGCAGGTGTGGCTGTAGTGTGAGTGACGGTGTTGCAAGAGTGACGGTGTTGCGGGTGTGGCTGTAGTGTGAATGACGGTGTTGTGAGTGTGGCTGTAGTGTGAGTGACGGTGTTGCAAGAGTGACGGTGTTGCGGGTGTGGCTGTAGTGTGAATGACGGTGTTGCGAGTGTGGCTGTAGTGTGAGTGACGGTGTTGCAAGAGTGACGTTGTTGCGGGTGTGGCTGTAGTGTGAATGACGGTGTTGCGAGTGTGGCTGTAGTGTGAATGACGGTGTTGCAGGAGTGACAGTGTTGCAAGAGTGACGGTGTTGCGAGTGTGGCTGTAGTGTGAATGACGGTGTTGCGAGTGTGGCTGTAGTGTGAATGACGGTGTTGCAAGAGTGTGGCTGTAGTGTGAATGACGGTGTTGCAGGTGTGGCAAGAGTGATGGTGTTGCGAGTTTGGCTGTAGTGTGAATGACGGTGTTTTGCGATTGTGATGGTGTTGCGACTTTGACGGTGTTGCGAGTGTGACGGTGTTGTGGGTGTGGCTTTTGTGTGAATGACGGTGTTGCGAGTGTGGCTGTAGTGTGAATGACGGTGTTGCGAGTGTGGCTTTAGTGTGAATGACGGTGTTGCGAGTGTGGCTGTAGTGTGAATGACGGTGTTGCGAGTGTGGCTGTAGTGTGAGTGACGGTGTTGCAAGAGTGACGGTGTTGCGGGTGTGGCTGTAGTGTGAATGACGGTGTTGCGAGTGTGGCTGTAGTGTGAATGACGTTGCGGGTGTGGCTGTAGTGTGAGTGACGGTGTTGCAAGAGTGACAGTGTTGCAAGAGTGACGGTGTTGCGAGTGTGGCTGTAGTGTGAGTGATGGTGTTGCGAGTGTGGCTGTAGTGTGAGTGACGGTGTTGCAAGAGTGACGGTGTTGCGGGTGTGGCTGTAGTGTGAATGAAGGTGTTTTGCGAGTGTGGCTGTAGTGTGAATGACGGTGTTGCGGGTGTGGCTGTAGTGTGAGTGACGGTGTTGCAAGAGTGACAGTGTTGCAAGAGTGACGGTGTTGCAAGAATGACGGTGTTGCGAGTTTGGCTGTAGTGTGAGTGACGGTGTTGCGAGTGTGGCTGTAGTGTGAATGAAGGTGTTGCGAGTTTGGCTGTAGTGTGAGTGACGGTGTTGCAAGAGTGACAGTGTTGCAAGTGTGACGGTGTTGTGAGTGTGGCTGTAGTGTGAATGACGGTGTTGCGAGTTTGGCTGTAGTGTGAGTGACGGTGTTGCAAGAGTGACAGTGTTGCAAGTGTGACGGTGTTGCGAGTGTGGCTGTAGTGTGAGTGAGGGTGTTGCAAGAGTGACAGTGTTGCAAGTGTGACGGTGTTGCGAGTGTGGCTGTAGTGTGAATGACGGTGTTGCGGGTGTGGCTGTAGTGTGAATGACGGTGTTGCAGGTGTGGCTGTAGTGTGAGTGACGGTGTTGCAAGAGTGACGGTGTTGCGGGTGTGGCTGTAGTGTGAATGACGGTGTTGTGAGTGTGGTTGTAGTGTGAATGACGGTGTTGCGAGTGTGGCTGTAGTGTGAGTGACGGTGTTGCAAGAGTGACGTTGTTGCGGGTGTGGCTGTAGTGTGAATGACGGTGTTGCAGGAGTGACAGTGTTGCAAGAGTGACGGTGTTGCGAGTGTGGCTGTAGTGTGAATGACGGTGTTGCGAGTGTGGCTGTAGTGTGAATGACGGTGTTGCAAAAGTGGCTGTAGTGTGAATGACGGTGTTGCGAGTGTGGCTGTAGTGTGAATGACGGTGTTGCAAGAGTGACAGTGTTGCAAGAGTGACGGTGTTGCGAGTGTGGCTGTAGTGTGAGTGACGGTGTTGCGAGTGTGGCTGTAGTGTGAGTGACGGTGTTGCAAGAGTGACGGTGTTGCGGGTGTGGCTGTAGTGTGAATGAAGGTGTTTTGCGAGTGTGGCTGTAGTGTGAATGACGGTGTTGCAGGTGTGGCTGTAGTGTGAGTGATGGTGTTGCAAGAGTGATGGTGTTGCGAGTTTGGCTGTAGTGTGAGTGACGGTGTTGCGAGTGTGGCTGTAGTGTGAATGACGGTGTTGCGGGTGTGGCTGTAGTGTGAGTGACGGTGTTGCAAGAGTGACAGTGTTGCAAGAGTGACGGTGTTGCGAGTGTGGCTGTAGTGTGAGTGACGGTGTTGCGAGTGTGGCTGTAGTGTGAGTGACGGTGTTGCAAGAGTGACGGTGTTGCGGGTGTGGCTGTAGTGTGAATGAAGGTGTTTTGCGAGTGTGGCTGTAGTGTGAATGACGGTGTTGCGGGTGTGGCTGTAGTGTGAGTGACGGTGTTGCAAGAGTGACGGTGTTGTGAGTTTGGCTGTAGTGTGAGTGACGGTGTTGCAAGAGTGACGGTGTTGCGGGTGTGGCTGTAGTGTGAGTGACAGTGTTGCAAGAGTGACAGTGTTGCAAGAGTGACAGTGTTGCAAGAGTGACAGTGTTGCGAGTGTGGCTGTAGTGTGAGTGACGGTGTTGCGAGTGTGGCTGTATTGTGAGTGACGGTGTTGCGGGTGTGGCTGTAGTGTGAATGAAGGTGTTTTGCGAGTGTTGCTGTAGTGTGAATGACGTTGTTGCGGGTGTGGCTGTAGTGTGTGACGGTGTTGCAAGAGTGACAGTGTTGCAAGAGTGACGGTGTTGCGAGTGTGCTGTAGTGTGAGTGACGGTGTTGCGAGTGTGGCTGTAGTGTGAGTGACGGTGTTGCGAGTGTGGCTGTAGTGTGAGTGACGGTGTTGCAAGAGTGACAGTGTTGCAAGAGTGACGGTGTTGCGAGTGTGGCTGTAGTGTGAGTGACGGTGTTGCGAGTGTGGCTGTAGTGTGAGTGACGGTGTTGCAAGAGTGACGGTGTTGCGGGTGTGGCTGTAGTGTGAATGAAGGTGTTTTGCGAGTGTGGCTGTAGTGTGAATGAAGGTGTTGCAGGTGTGGCTGTTGTGTGAGTGATGGTGTTGCAAGAGTGACAGTGTTGCAAGAGTGACGGTGTTGTGAGTTTGGCTGTAGTGTGAGTGACGGTGTTGCGGGTGTGGCTGTACTGTGAGTGACGGTGTTGCGAGTGTGGCTGTAGTGTGAGTGACGGTGTTGCGAGTGTGACGGTGTTGTGAGTGTGGCTGTAGTGTGAATGAGGGTGTTTTGCGAGTGTGGCTGTAGTGTGAATGACGGTGTTGCAGGTGTGGCTGTAGTGTGAGTGATGGTGTTGCAAGAGTGACGGTGTTGCAAGTTTGGCTGTAGTGTGAGTGTTGAGTGTGACTGTAGTGTGAGTGTGGCGGTGTTGTGAGTGTGACTGTAGTGTGAGTGTGACTGTAGTGTGAGTGTGGCGGTGTTGTGAGTGTTACTGTAGTGTGAGTGTGGCGGTGTTGAGTGTGACTGTAGTGTGAGTGTGGCGGTGTTGTGAGTGTTACTGTAGTGTGAGTGTGGCGGTGTTGTGAGTGTGACTGTAGTGTGAGTGTGGCGGTGTTGTGAGTGTGGCTGTGTTGCAAGAGTGACGGTGTTGCGAGTGTGGCTGTAGTGTGAGTGACGGTGGTGCGAGTGTGGCTGTAGTGTGAGTGACGGTGTTGCAAGAGTGTAGCTGTAGTGTGAATGACGGTGTTGCGGGTGTGGCTGTAGTGTGAGTGGCGGTGTTGCAAGAGTGACGGTGTTGCGAGTGTGGCTGTAGTGTGAGTGACGGTGGTGCGAGTGTGGCTGTAGTGTGAGTGACGGTGTTGCAAGAGTGTAGCTGTAGTGTGAATGACGGTGTTGCGGGTGTGGCTGTAGTGTGAGTGACGGTGTTGCAAGAGTGACAGTGTTGCAAGAGTGACGGTGTTGCGAGTGTGACTGTAGTGTGAGTGTGGTGGTGTTGTGAGTGTGGTGGTGTTGTGAGTGTGACTAGTGTGAGTGTGACTGTAGTGTGAGTGTGGTGGTGTTGTGAGTGTGGCGGTGTTGTGAGTGTGACTAGTGTGAGTGTGACTGTAGTGTGAGTGTGGTGGTGTATTGAGTGTGACTGTAGTGTGAGTGTGGCGGTGTTGTGAGTGTGACTGTAGTGTGAGTGTGGCGGTGTTGTGAGTGTGACTGTAGTGTGAGTGTGGCGGTGTTGTGAGTGTGACTGTAGTGTGAGTGTGGTGGTGTTGTGAGTGTGACTCTATTGTGAGTGTGGCAGTGGTGTGAGTGTGACTAGTGTGGCGATGTTGTGAGTGTGACTGTAGTGTGAGTGTGACTGTAGTGTGAGTGACAGTGTTGCGACTGTGGTGGTGTTGTGAGTGTGACTAGTGTGAGTGTGGCGGTGTTGTGAGTGTGACAGTGTGAGTGTGACTAGTGTGAGTGTGGTGGTGTTGCGAGTGTGACTGTTTTGCGAGTGTGACTGTAGTGTGAGTGTGGCGGTGTTGTGAGTGTGACTGTAGTGTGAGTGTGGTGGTGTTGTGAGTGTGACTGTAGTATGTGTGGCGGTCTTGTGAGTGTGGCGGTGTTGTGAGTGTGACTATAGTGTGAGTGTGGCGGTGTTGTGAGTGTGACTAGTGTGAGTGTGGTGGTGTTGTGAGTGTGACTAGTGTGAGTGTGGTGGTGTTGTGAGTGTGACTGTATTGTGAGTGTGGCGGTCTTGTGAGTGTGAGTGTGGCGGTGTTGTGAGTGTGACTGTAGTGTGAGTGTGGCGGTGTTGTGAGTGTGACTAGTGTGAGTGTGGCGGTGTTGTGAGTGTGACTGTAGTGCGAGTGTGACTAGTGTGAGTGTGACTGTAGTGTGAGTGGTGGTGTTGTGAGTGTGACTAGTGTGAGTGTGGCGGTGTTGTGAGTGTGACTGTAGTGTGAGTGTGGTGGTGTTGTGAGTGTGACTGTAGTGTGAGTGTGGCGGTGTTGTGAGTGTGGTGGTGTTGTGAGTGTGACTGTAGTGTGAGTGTGGCGGTGTTGAGTGTGACTGTAGTGTGAGTGTGGCGGTGTTGAGTGTGACTGTAGTGTGAGTGTGGCGGTGTTGTGAGTGTTACTGTAGTGTGAGTGTGGCGGTGTTGTGAGTGTGACTATAGTGTGAGTGTGGCGATGTTGTGAGTGTGACTAGTGTGAGTGTGGTGGTGTTGTGAGTGTGACTGTAGTGTGAGTGTGGCGGTGTTGAGTGTGACTGTAGTGTGAGTGTGGCGGTGTTGAGTGTGACTGTAGTGTGAGTGTGGCGGTGTTGTGAGTGTTACTGTAGTGTGAGTGTGGCGGTGTTGTGAGTGTGACTGTAGTGTGAGTGTGGCGGTGTTGAGTGTGACTGTAGTGTGAGTGTGGCGGTGTTGTGAGTGTGACTGTAGTGTGAGTGTGGCGGTGTTGTGAGTGTGGTGGTGTTGTGAGTGTGACTGTAGTGTGAGTGTGGCGGTGTTGAGTGTGACTGTAGTGTGAGTGTGGCGGTGTTGAGTGTGACTGTAGTGTGAGTGTGGCGGTGTTGTGAGTGTTACTGTAGTGTGAGTGTGGCGGTGTTGTGAGTGTGACTATAGTGTGAGTGTGGCGATGTTGTGAGTGTGACTAGTGTGAGTGTGGTGGTGTTGTGAGTGTGACTGTAGTGTGAGTGTGGCGGTGTTGAGTGTGACTGTAGTGTGAGTGTGGCGGTGTTGTGAGTGTTACTGTAGTGTGAGTGTGGCGGTGTTGTGAGTGTGACTGTAGTGTGAGTGTGGCGGTGTTGAGTGTGACTGTAGTGTGAGTGTGGCGGTGTTGTGAGTGTTACTGTAGTGTGAGTGTGGCGGTGTTGAGTGTGACTGTAGTGTGAGTGTGGCGGTGTTGTGAGTGTTACTGTAGTGTGAGTGTGGCGGTGTTGTGAGTGTTACTGTAGTGTGAGTGTGGCGGTGTTGTGAGTGTGACTGTAGTGTGAGTGTGGCGGTGTTGTGAGTGTGACTGTAGTGTGAGTGTGGTGGTGTTGTGAGTGTGACTAGTGTGAGTGTGGTGGTGTTGTGAGTGTGACTGTAGTGTGAGTGTGGTGGTGTTGTGAGTGTGACTAGTGTGAATTTGGTGGTGTTGTGAGTGTGGCGGTGTTGTGAGTGTGACTGTAGTGTGAGTGTGGCGGTGTTGTGAGTGTGACTGTAGTGTGAGTGTGGTGGTGTTGTGAGTGTGATTAGTGTGAGTTTGGTGGTGTTGTGAGTGTGACTAGTGTGAGTCTGGTGGTGTTGTGAGTGTGACTGTAGTGTGAGTGTGGTGGTGTTGTGAGTGTGACTAGTGTGAGTGTGGTGGTGTTGTGAGTGTGACTGTAGTGTGAGTGTGGTGGTGTTGTGAGTGTGACTAGTGTGAGTGTGGCGGTGTTGTGAGTGTGACTGTAGTTTGAGTGTGGTGGTGTTGTGAGTGTGACTAGTGTGAGTTTGGTGGTGTTGTGAGTGTGACACGTGTGAGTGTGGTGGTGTTGTGAGTGTGACTGTAGTGTGAGTGTGGCGGTGTTGTGAGTGTGACTAGTGTGAGTGTGACTAGTGTGAGTGTGGCGGTGTTGTGAGTGTGACTGTTGTGAGTGTGACTAGTGTGCGTGTGACTGTTGTGAGTGTGACTGTAGTGTGAGTGTGGCGGTGTCGTGAGTCTGACTAGTGTGAGTGTGGCGGTGTTGTGAGTGTGACAGTGTGAGTGTGGCGGTGTTGTGAGTGTGGCGGTGTTGTGAGTGTGACTGTAGTGTGAATGTGACAGTGTTGCGACTGTGTTGGTGTTGTGAGTGTGACTGTAGTGTGAGTGTGGCGGTGTTGTGAGTGTGGCAGTGTTGTGAGTGTGACTAGTGTGAGTGTGGCAGTGTTGTGAGTGTGGCGGTGTTGTGAGTGTGACTGTAGTGTGAGTGTGGCGGTGTTGTGAGTGTGACTGTAGTGTGAGTGTGACTGTAGTGTGAGTGTGGCAGTGTTGTGAGTGTGGCGGTGTTGTGAGTGTGACTAGTGTGAGTGTGGCAGTGTTGTGAGTGTGACTGTAGTGTGAGTGTGGCGGTGTTGTGAGTGTTACTGTAGTGTGAGTGTGGCAGTGTTGTGAGTGTGACTGTAGTGTGAGTGTGGCGGTGTTGTGAGTGTTACTGTAGTGTGAGTGTGGCGGTGTTGTGAGTGTGACTGTAGTGTAAGTGTGGTGGTGTTGTGAGTGTGACTAGTGTGAGTTTGGTGGTGTTGTGAGTGTGACTAGTGTGAGTGTGGTGGTGTTGTGACTGTAGTGTGAGTGTGGTGGTGTTGTGAGTGTGACTAGTGTGAATTTGGTGGTGTTGTGAGTGTGACTAGTGTGAGTGTGGCGGTGTTTTGAGTGTGACTGTAGTGTGAGTGTGGTGGTGTTGTGAGTTTGACTAGTGTGAGTGTGGTGGTGTTGTGAGTGTGACTAGTGTGAGTGTGGCAGTGTTGTGAGTGTGGCGGTGTTGTGAGTGTGACTGTAGTGTGAGTGTGGCAGTGTTGTGAGTGTGACTAGTGTGAGTGTGGCAGTGTTGTGAGTGTGGCGGTGTTGTGAGAGTGACTGTAGTGTGAGTGTGGCGGTGTTGTGAGTGTGACTGTAGTGTGAGTGTGGCAGTGTTGTGAGTGTGGCGGTGTTGTGAGTGTGACTGTTGTGTGAGTGTGGTGGTGTTGTGAGTGTGACTAGTGTGAGTTTGGTGGTGTTGTGAGTGTGGTGGTGTTGTGAGTGTGACTAGTGTGAATTTGGTGGTGTTGTGAGTGTGACTAGTGTGAGTGTGGCGGTGTTGTGAGTGTGACTGTAGTGTGAGTGTGGCGGTGTTGTGAGTGTGACTGTAGTGTGAGTGTGGCAGTGTTGTGAGTGTGACTGTAGTGTGAATGTGACAGTGTTGCGACTGTGTTGGTGTTGTGAGTGTGACTGTAGTGTGAGTGTGGCAGTGTTGTGAGTGTGACTAGTGTGAGTGTGGCAGTGTTGTGAGTGTGGCGGTGTTGTGAGTGTGACTGTAGTGTGAGTGTGGCAGTGTTGTGAGTGTGACTAGTGTGAGTGTGGCAGTGTTGTGAGTGTGGCGGTGTTGTGAGTGTGACTGTAGTGTGAGTGTGGCAGTGTTGTGAGTGTGACTAGTGTGAGTGTGACTGTAGTGTGAGTGTGGCGGTGTTGTGACTGTGACTGTAGTGTGAGTGTGGCAGTGTTGTGAGTGGCAGTGTTGTGAGTGTGGCGGTGTTGTGAGTGTGACTGTAGTGTGAGTGTGGCGGTGTTGTGAGTGTGACTGTAGTGTGAGTGTGGCAGTGTTGTGAATGTGACTGTAGTGTGAGTGTGACTGTAGTGTGAGTGTGGCGGTGTTGTGAGTGTGACTGTAGTGTGAGTGTGGCAGTGTTGTGAGTGTGACTAGTGTGAGTGTGGCAGTGTTGTGAGTGTGACTGTAGTGTTAGTGTGGCAGTGTTGTGAGTGTGGCGGTGTTGTGAGTGTGACTAGTGTGAGTGTGGCGGTGTTGTGAGTGTGACTGTGTTGTGAGTGTGACTAGTGTGAGTGTGACTGTAGTGTTAGTGTGGCAGTGTTGTGAGTGTGGCGGTGTTGTGAGTGTGACTAGTGTGAGTGTGGCGGTGTTGTGAGTGTGACTAGTGTGAGTGTGACTGTGTTGTGAGTGTGACTGTGTTGTGAGTGTGACAGTGTGAGAGTGGCGGTGTTGAGTGTGACTGTAGTGTGAGTGTGGCGGTGTTGTGAGTGTGGCGGTGTCGTGAGTGTGACTAGTGTGAGTGTGGCGGTGTTGTGAGTGTGACTGTAGTGTGAATGTGGCAGTGTTGTGAGTGTGACTAGTGTGAGTGTGGCAGTGTTGTGAGTGTGACTAGTGTGTGTGGCGGTGTTGTGATTGTGACTGTAGTGTGAGTGTGACTGTAGTGTGAGTGTGGCGGTGTTGTGAGTGTGACTGTAGTGTGAGTGTGACTGTAGTGTGAGTGTGGCAGTGTTGTGAGTGTGACTAGTGTGAGTGTGGCAGTGTTGTGAGTGTGGCGGTGTTGTGAGTGTGACTGTAGTGTGAGTGTGGCAGTGTTGTGAGTGTGACTGTAGTGTGAGTGTGGCGGTGTTGTGAGTGTGACTGTAGTGTGAGTGTGGCGGTAGTGTGAGTGTGGCAGTGTTGTGAGTGTGGCGGTGTTGTGAGTGTAACTAGTGTGAGTGTGGCAGTGTTGTGAGTGTGACTGTAGTGTGAGTGTGGCGGTGTTATGAGTGTGACTGTAGTGTGAGTGTGGCAGTGTTGTGAGTGTGGCGGTGTTGTGAGTGTGACTAGTGTGAGTGTGGCGGTGTTGTGAGTGACTGTGTTGTGAGTGTGACTAGTGTGGGTGTGACTGTAGTGTGAGTGTGACTGTAGTGTGAGTGTGGCGGTGTTGTGAGTGTGACTGTAGTGTGAGTGTGGCGGTGTCGTGAGTGTGACTAGTGTGAGTGTGGTGGTGTTGTGAGTGTGACTGTAGTGTGAGTGTGGTGGTGTCGTGAGTGTGGTGGTGTTGTGAGTGTGACTGTAGTGTGAGTGTGGTGGTGTTGTGAGTGTGACTAGTGTGAATTTGGTGGTGTTGTGAGTGTGGCGGTGTTGTGAGTGTGACTGTAGTGTGAGTGTGGCGGTGTTGTGAGTGTGACTGTAGTGTGAGTGTGGTGGTGTTGTGAGTGTGACTAGTGTGAGTTTGGTGGTGTTGTGAGTGTGACTAGTGTGAGTCTGGTGGTGTTGTGAGTGTGACTGTAGTGTGAGTGTGGTGGTGTTGTGAGTGTGACTAGTGTGAGTGTGGTGGTGTTGTGAGTGTGACTGTAGTGTGAGTGTGGTGGTGTTGTGAGTGTGACTAGTGTGAGTGTGGCGGTGTTGTGAGTGTGACTGTAGTTTGAGTGTGGTGGTGTTGTGAGTGTGACTAGTGTGAGTTTGGTGGTGTTGTGAGTGTGACTAGTGTGAGTGTGGTGGTGTTGTGAGTCAGGGCTCTACAGTGCGAGTGTTTCACTCGCATTTGCGCCTAAAAATAGTTATGTGCGAACTTGAAAAATAATTTACGAGCACAGTGTGCGAGTGACGGGCTGTTCTCAATACACTGAACAACAGCGTGATGAAGCAAAGCATCCCATTGATTTCACATGGAACTGAGCAACATAGACAGTATATAAAAGAGCAAGAGGACGTGACAGCGTCGCGACTGCGCGATGTGAACAGACAGTATGTGTGAAAATAGCATGATGAGGCGCTTAACTTTATGCAAATGAGAGCGACGATTCGCTACCAATGAGCCGATCACTGAAATAGTGTGGGAATGTGCGGGAACTGCTGGATTTTAAGTGAGAGAGTCAAGTGAGGTAAAAACTGGAAAGAAAATATTGGTACAATATAAGGTAGGCTACAAAATGAAGAACATAAGTTTTTATTTTAAGCGAAAAAGAGATGAGGAGAAAGAGGAATCCGGTGAGGGGGATATGGAACAGGGTGTCCGCGGGGTCTTAAAAAGTATTAAAAGTTGATAAATCCATTTTAGGAAAATTAAGGCCCTTAAAAGGTATTAAAAAGTCTTAATCCCGATTTTATGAGGTATTCAAAAGTATGCATGAATATTTTCCTCCCCATTATTAGCCTAATAAAAAACAACGGCTGTCGGTCAGTGAGATCAGATCGCCGCATACAGGTGATGTCACATATTTTGCGAAACGCGCGGTTAGGTGATGTTAAATAAAAAAACTAAAACTATTAGGTGATGTGTCATCCTCTACATGGCACAAACAACTGTTTATTAAGTTAAAGGTTTGTTGCTGATTAGAACTTGAAGTAGGGCTGTGCGATATCTCTTGATCGTGGATGATAAATGTCTCCACGATCTGCTTTTGAAGAAACATAGTAGGATCGTGCATTCTATCAGTTTGCAGCTCTGGCGCCTCCGTCTCAACATAGCCTACTGTACAGCGCGACGTATATTCACATAAAATGCAGAGGAACGGGACACTGTAGTTCATAAAAATTAATTATTTGCATGTGCTTTAAAGCCTTCCCGGTTAAACATGTCATTTGCTGCTGATGCGCTGTTCTAACCTTATAACCTTCTTATACTGTCTATGGTTCTAACGAGCGCAATACATCCGACGCGCACATGCACTAAAAGCCTGTTAACAGAGATACTGGACTAAGTTATCTTTCGAGTCGTATTGCGCTAATACTGTCAAATACACACAAGGTTTACATAAACAAAGTTGGTTATGTCTAAAGTGAAAGAACAGTAGAAAAAAAATAAGAAAAAAATCTGGTTGTAAAATGCGTGTAGAGTAGACTCGTTGCGCGCAGATCTTAAAGTGACAGTAGCCCTAATAGTAAACATGCTGCCGCTTGTCCTTAAAGGGACAGTTACCCAAAAATAAAAATTCTGTCATTATTTACTCTCACTCTAATGTTGTTAAATACCTGTATTAATGTATTTATTGTGCTGAACACAAAAGAAGATATTTTTAGGAGTGTGACTAAAAGGCGGTTAACTTTTTTGTACTGTGCTCCTAAATTTCTTTGTGTGCTCCTAATTAGGAGCACATGTACTCCTTGGGAAAAAAGTTAACGTAGAGCCCTGTGAGTGTGACTGTAGTGTGAGTGTGGTGGTGTTGTGAGTGTGACTAGTGTGAGTGTGGCGGTGTTGTGAGTGTGACTGTAGTTTGAGTGTGGTGGTGTTGTGAGTGTGACTAGTGTGAGTTTGGTGGTGTTGTGAGTGTGACTAGTGTGAGTGTGGTGGTGTTGTGAGTGTGACTAGTGTGAGTGTGGCGGTGTTGAGTGTGACTGTAGTGTGAGTGTGGCGGTGTTGTGAGTGTGACTAGTGTGAGTGTGGCGGTGTTGTGAGTGTGACTGTGTTGTGAGTGTGACTAGTGTGAGTGTGACTGTAGTATGAGTGTGACTAGTGTGAGTGTGGCGGTGTTGTGAGTGTGACTGTGTTGTGAGTGTGACTAGTGTGAGTGTGACTGTAGTTGTGAGTGTGACTGTAGTGTGAGTGTGGCGGTGTTGTGAGTGTGACTAGTGTGAGTGTGGCGGTGTTGTGAGTGTGACTGTGTTGTGAGTGTGACTGTGTTGTGAGTGTGACTAGTGTGAGTGTGACTGTAGTGTGAGTGTGACTAGTGTGAGTGTGGCGGTATTGTGAGTGTGACTAGTTAGAGTGTGACTGTAGTGTGAGTGTGGCGGTGTTGTGAGTGTGACTGTAGTGTGAGTGTGGTGGTGTTGTGAGTGTGGTGGTGTTGTGAGTGTGACTGTAGTGTGAGTGTGGTGGTGTTGTGAGTGTGACTAGTGTGAATTTGGTGGTGTTGTGAGTGTGACTAGTGTGAATGTGGCGGTGTTGTGAGTGTGACTGTAGTGTGAGTGTGACGGTGTTGTGAGTGTGACTAGTGTGAGTTTGGTGGTGTTGTGAGTGTGACTAGTGTGAGTGTGGTGGTGTTGTGAGTGTGACTAGTGTGAGTGTGGTGGTGTTGTGAGTGTAACTGTAGTGTGAGTGTGACTAGTGTGAGTGTGACTAGTGTGAGTGTGGCGGTGTTGTGAGTGTGACTGTAGTTTGAGTGTGGTGGTGTTGTGAGTGTGACTAGTGTGAGTTTGGTGGTGTTGTGAGTGTGACTAGTGTGAGTGTGGTGGTGTTGTGAGTGTGACTGTAGTGTGAGTGTGGCGGTGTTGAGTGTGACTGTAGTGTGAGTGTGGCGGTGTTGTGAGTGTGACTGTAGTGTGAGTGTGGCGGTGTTGTGAGTGTGACTAGTGTGAGTGTGGCGGTGTTGTGAGTGTGACTAGTGTGAGTGTGGCGGTGTTGTGAGTGTGACTGTTGTGAGTGTGACTAGTGTGCGTGTGACTGTAGTGTGAGTGTGACTAGTGTGAGTGTGGCGGTGTTGTGAGTGTGACTGTAGTGTGAGTGTGGCGGTGTCGTGAGTCTGACTAGTGTGAGTGTGGCGGTGTTGTGAGTGTGACAGTGTGAGTGTGGCGGTGTTGTGAGTGTGGCGGTGTTGTGAGTGTGACTGTAGTGTGAATGTGACAGTGTTGCGACTGTGTTGGTGTTGTGAGTGTGACTGTAGTGTGAGTGTGGCGGTGTTGTGAGTGTGTCAGTGTTGTGAGTGTGACTAGTGTGAGTGTGGCAGTGTTGTGAGTGTGGCGGTGTTGTGAGTGTGACTGTAGTGTGAGTGTGGCGGTGTTGTGAGTGTGACTGTAGTGTGAGTGTGACTGTAGTGTGAGTGTGGCAGTGTTGTGAGTGTGGCGGTGTTGTGAGTGTGACTAGTGTGAGTGTGGCAGTGTTGTGAGTGTGACTGTAGTGTGAGTGTGGCGGTGTTGTGAGTGTTACTGTAGTGTGAGTGTGGCGGTGTTGTGAGTGTGACTGTAGTGTGAGTGTGGTGGTGTTGTGAGTGTGACTAGTGTGAGTTTGGTGGTGTTGTGAGTGTGACTAGTGTGAGTGTGGTGGTGTTGTGAGTGTGACTGTAGTGTGAGTGTGGTGGTGTTGTGAGTGTGACTAGTGTGAATTTGGTGGTGTTGTGAGTGTGACTAGTGTGAGTGTGGCGGTGTTTTGAGTGTGACTGTAGTGTGAGTGTGGCGGTGTTGTGAGTGTGACTGTAGTGTGAGTGTGGTGGTGTTGTGAGTGTGACTAGTGTGAGTGTGGTGGTGTTGTGAGTGTGACTGTAGTGTGAGTGTGGTGGTGTTGTGAGTGTGACTAGTGTGAATTTGGTGGTGTTGTGAGTGTGACTAGTGTGAATGTGGCAGTGTTGTGAGTGTGACTAGTGTGAGTGTGACTAGTGTGAGTGTGGTGGTGTTGTGAGTGTGACTGTAGTGTGAGTGTGGTGGTGTTGTGAGTGTGACTAGTGTGAGTGTGGCGGTGTTGTGAGTGTGGCAGTGTTGTGAGTGTGACTAGTGTGAGTGTGGCAGTGTTGTGAGTGTGGCGGTGTTGTGAGTGTGACTGTAGTGTGAGTGTGGCAGTGTTGTGAGTGTGACTAGTGTGAGTGTGGCGGTGTTGTGAGTGTGACTGTTGTGTGAGTGTGGTGGTGTTGTGAGTGTGACTAGTGTGAGTTTGGTGGTGTTGTGAGTGTGGTGGTGTTGTGAGTGTGACTAGTGTGAATTTGGTGGTGTTGTGAGTGTGACTAGTGTGAGTGTGGCGGTGTTGTGAGTGTGACTGTAGTGTGAGTGTGGCGGTGTTGTGAGTGTGACTGTAGTGTGAGTGTGGCAGTGTTGTGAGTGTGACTGTAGTGTGAGTGTGGCGGTGTTGTGAGTGTGACTGTAGTGTGAGTGTGGCAGTGTTGTGAGTGTGACTGTAGTGTGAGTGTGGCAGTGTTGTGAGTGTGACTGTAGTGTGAATGTGACAGTGTTGCGACTGTGTTGGTGTTGTGAGTGTGACTGTAGTGTGAGTGTGGCAGTGTTGTGAGTGTGACTAGTGTGAGTGTGGCAGTGTTGTGAGTGTGGCGGTGTTGTGAGTGTGACTGTAGTGTGAGTGTGGCAGTGTTGTGAGTGTGACTAGTGTGAGTGTGGCAGTGTTGTGAGTGTGGCGGTGTTGTGAGTGTGACTGTAGTGTGAGTGTGGCAGTGTTGTGAGTGTGACTAGTGTGAGTGTGACTGTAGTGTGAGTGTGGCGGTGTTGTGACTGTAGTGTGAGTGTGGCAGTGTTGTGAGTGTGGCAGTGTTGTGAGTGTGGCGGTGTTGTGAGTGTGATTGTAGTGTGAGTGTGGCAGTGTTGTGAGTGTGACTGTAGTGTGAGTGTGGCGGTGTTGTGAGTGTGACTGTAGTGTGAGTGTGACTGTAGTGTGAGTGTGGCGGTGTTGTGAGTGTGACTAGTGTGAGTGTGGCAGTGTTGTGAGTGTGACTGTAGTGTTAGTGTGGCAGTGTTGTGAGTGTGACTAGTGTGAGTGTGGCGGTGTTGTGAGTGTGACTGTGTTGTGAGTGTGACTAGTGTGAGTGTGACTGTAGTGTTAGTGTGGCAGTGTTGTGAGTGTGGCGGTGTTGTGAGTGTGACTAGTGTGAGTGTGGCGGTGTTGTGAGTGTGACTAGTGTGAATTTGGTGGTGTTGTGAGTGTGACTAGTGTGAGTGTGGCGGTGTTTTGAGTGTGACTGTAGTGTGAGTGTGGCGGTGTTGTGAGTGTGACTGTAGTGTGAGTGTGGTGGTGTTGTGAGTGTGACTAGTGTGAGTGTGGTGGTGTTGTGAGTGTGACTGTAGTGTGAGTGTGGTGGTGTTGTGAGTGTGACTAGTGTGAATTTGGTGGTGTTGTGAGTGTGACTAGTGTGAGTGTGGCAGTGTTGTGAGTGTGACTAGTGTGAGTGTGGTGGTGTTGTGAGTGTGACTAGTGTGAGTTTGGTGGTGTTGTGAGTGTGACTAGTGTGAGTGTGGTGGTGTTGTGAGTGTGACTAATGTGAGTGTGGCGGTGTTGTGAGTGTTACTGTAGTGTGAGTGTGGCGGTGTTGTGAGTGTGACTGTAGTGTGAGTGTGGTGGTGTTGTGAGTGTGACTAGTGTGAGTTTGGTGGTGTTGTGAGTGTGACTAGTGTGAGTGTGGCAGTGTTGTGAGTGTGACTAGTGTGAGTGTGGCAGTGTTGTGAGTGTGGCGGTGTTGTGAGAGTGACTGTAGTGTGAGTGTGGCGGTGTTGTGAGTGTGACTGTAGTGTGAGTGTGGCAGTGTTGTGAGTGTGACTAGTGTGAGTGTGGCGGTGTTGTGAGTGTGACTGTTGTGTGAGTGTGGTGGTGTTGTGAGTGTGACTAGTGTGAGTTTGGTGGTGTTGTGAGTGTGGTGGTGTTGTGAGTGTGACTAGTGTGAATTTGGTGGTGTTGTGAGTGTGACTAGTGTGAGTGTGGCGGTGTTGTGAGTGTGACTGTAGTGTGAGTGTGGCGGTGTTGTGAGTGTGACTGTAGTGTGAGTGTGGCAGTGTTGTGAGTGTGACTGTAGTGTGAATGTGACAGTGTTGCGACTGTGTTGGCGTTGTGAGTGTGACTGTAGTGTGAGTGTGGCAGTGTTGTGAGTGTGACTAGTGTGAGTGTGGCAGTGTTGTGAGTGTGGCGGTGTTGTGAGTGTGACTGTAGTGTGAGTGTGGCAGTGTTGTGAGTGTGACTAGTGTGAGTGTGGCAGTGTTGTGAGTGTGGCGGTGTTGTGAGTGTGACTGTAGTGTGAGTGTGGCAGTGTTGTGAGTGTGACTAGTGTGAGTGTGACTGTAGTGTGAGTGTGGCGGTGTTGTGACTGTAGTGTGAGTGTGGCAGTGTTGTGAGTGTGGCAGTGTTGTGAGTGTGGCGGTGTTGTGAGTGTGATTGTAGTGTGAGTGTGGCAGTGTTGTGAGTGTGACTGTAGTGTGAGTGTGGCGGTGTTGTGAGTGTGACTGTAGTGTGAGTGTGGCGGTGTTGTGAGTGTGACTGTAGTGTGAGTGTGGCAGTGTTGTGAGTGTGGCGGTGTTGTGAGTGTGACTAGTGTGAGTGTGGCAGTGTTGTGAGTGTGACTGTAGTGTTAGTGTGGCAGTGTTGTGAGTGTGACTAGTGTGAGTGTGGCGGTGTTGTGAGTGTGACTGTGTTGTGAGTGTGACTAGTGTGAGTGTGACTGTAGTGTTAGTGTGGCAGTGTTGTGAGTGTGGCGGTGTTGTGAGTGTGACTAGTGTGAGTGTGGCGGTGTTGTGAGTGTGACTAGTGTGAGTGTGACTGTGTTGTGATTGTGACTGTGTTGTGAGTGTGACAGTGTGAGAGTGGCGGTGTTGAGTGTGACTGTAGTGTGAGTGTGGCGGTGTTGTGAGTGTGGCGGTGTCGTGAGTGTCACTAGTGTGAGTGTGGCGGTGTTGTGAGTGTGACTGTAGTGTGAATGTGACAGTGTTGCGACTGTGTTGGTGTTGTGAGTGTGACTGTAGTGTGAGTGTGGCAGTGTTGTGAGTGTGACTAGTGTGAGTGTGGCAGTGTTGTGAGTGTGGCGGTGTTGTGAGTGTGACTGTAGTGTGAGTGTGGCAGTGTTGTGAGTGTGACTGTAGTGTGAGTGTGGCGGTGTTGTGAGTGTGACTGTAGTGTGAGTGTGGCGGTGTTGTGAGTGTGACTGTAGTGTGAGTGTGGCAGTGTTGTGAGTGTAACTAGTGTGAGTGTGGCAGTGTTGTGAGTGTGACTGTAGTGTGAGTGTGGTGGTGTTATGAGTGTGACTGTAGTGTGAGTGTGGCAGTGTTGTGAGTGTGGCGGTGTTGTGAGTGTGACTAGTGTGAGTGTGGCGGTGTTGTGAGTGACTGTGTTGTGGGTGTGACTGTAGTGTGAGTGTGACTGTAGTGTGAGTGTGGCGGTGTTGTGAGTGTGACTGTAGTGTGAGTGTGGCGGTGTCGTGAGTGTGACTAGTGTGAGTGTGACAGTGTGAGTGTGGTGGTGTTGTGAGTGTGACTGTAGTGTGAGTGTGGCAGTGTTGTGAGTGTGACTAGTGTGTGTGGCGGTGTTGTGATTGTGACTGTAGTGTGAGTGTGACTGTAGTGTGAGTGTGGCGGTGTTGTGAGTGTGACTGTAGTGTGAGTGTGACTGTAGTGTGAGTGTGGCGGTGTTGTGAGTGTGGCGGTGTTGTGAGTGTGACTAGTGTGAGTGTGGCGGTGTTGTGAGTGTGACAGTGTGAGTGTGGCGGTGTTGTGAGTGTGACAGTGTGAGTGTGGCGGTGTTGTGAGTGTGACTGTAGTCTTAGTGTGGCGGTGTTGTGAGTGTGGCGGTGTTGTGAGTGTGGCGGTGTTGTGAGTGTGGCGGTGTTGTGAGTGTGGCGGTGTTGTGAGTGTGGCGGTGTTGTGAGTGTGGCGGTGTTGTGAGTGTGACTGTAGTGTGAGTGTGACTAGTCTGAGTGTGGCGGTGTTGTGAGTGTGACTGTAGTTTGAGTGTGACAGTGTTGCGACTGTGGTGGTGTTGTGTGTGACAGTGTTGCGACTGTGGTGGTGTTGTGAGTGTGACGGTGTTGTGAGTGTGAAGGTGGCAAGGCTCGTTAGCGTGCGAATGCCTTATCTCTCGTCTGATGATGTTCATCCTGTAGGAGGCTAAAGTCCACATGAAACGCTGCATCGACTCGGGATTGTGGGTACCGAACTCACGTGTGGACGAAGAGGGAGATAAAGATGAAGCCGACGAGCCGCAATGTGAGGAAGTGAAGAAGGAAGATCAGTGATCGCTCCACACACACACACACCGAAGGCCAAAGCAGATTCCAGTTTGACCCGCACCGATCATGAAGAGGCTGATGGGTCACGGTCCTGACACACATGCAGTGTCTCTCCTCTTCCTCTGTTCTGTCACTGTTGTTTTATTTATGCAGCGTTTGTTTGGCCTGTAGCGCGAGGCGATTCACTTTCAGCGCCACCGTCTCTTCTTACTCTGTTTCCCACAGACGTTTAACATGAATGAATGTGCAGACATCTGCAGTATTAGACGCTCCAGATGAAAACTATTAATGAACTGGTTTTGTCTCTTTTAGTTAAGATCGCTCTGTTCTCTTAGTGCTGATGCTCAGTTTGTCAGAATAAAATCGTGGGCTGATGGGCAATCTGTGTCTGAGTGTCTTTCTGTATGTGATTGTAACACGTTTATCTGTATTTGTGCAGCTGGGGCAACAGGAATGATTTTTAACTCTTTCCCTGACTTTCACTGTTATACAGTAGGCTGTGCTAATACACATCTTCTGAAAGAGAACTGAATCTCCAGATCAAAACACAGGTGAAGAAGCAGAAACAAGCGATATAAACATTGCTTTTGCAAGTTGTAGTCTTTGAAGAAGAAAAAAAGCTTTTTGTTCAAAATGTTGCTTTTGTATGAAACTAACCCACATTCAAATGTATAAAAGAAGAATGCATGAAGCTAGAATATATTTTTGTTTAGAAGCAGAGGCCCTGTTCTTTATTTGGATATGTTGCATGTTCAGATATCCATACCACAAAATAATTTTGGGGTCATGA
Organism: Phoxinus phoxinus; assembly: GCF_949152265.1. NCBI lineage: Eukaryota > Metazoa > Chordata > Actinopteri > Cypriniformes > Leuciscidae > Phoxinus > Phoxinus phoxinus. The sequence goes on from NC_136881.1 coordinate 45,101,796, forward strand.
AAGTTTTGTGAAAATGTTTCCAACATGCTTCAGAACTAATGATGTATAATTGATACATGTACAATACATTCACAGACAGCTGAAATTTTAGCTATTGAAGAAACTCTCTTTACTGATATTACAAGATGTGCCTTTCTGAATTTGCTATAGTAAGGACACTTGATTAAATAATTTGTGAGCATCTGCAGTGTTTCCAGGAAGAGCAAGAATTACATGATTAAACGCACACACGAAGCCTGCCGATGTGTTTCTCAACTGGAGCTCTGAGCAGCGGTTAAAGGTGAGTTACCTAACCCTAACCCAGAACTGGTAACCTAACTCTGAGCAGCGGTTAAAGGTGAGTTACCTAACCCTAACCCAGAACCGGTACCTAACTCTGAGCAGCGGTTAAAGGTGAGTTACCTAACCCTAACCCAGAACTGGTAACCTAACTCTGAGCAGCGGTTAAAGGTGAGTTACCTAACCCTAACCCAGAACTGGTAACCTAACTCTGAGCAGCGGTTAAAGGTGAGTTACCTAACCCTAACCCAGAACTGGTAACCTAACTCTGAGCAGCGGTTAAAGGTGAGTTACCTAACCCTAACCCAGAACTGGTAACCTAACTCTGAGCAGCGGTTAAAGGTGAGTTACCTAACCCTAACCCAGAACTGGTAACCTAACTCTGAGCAGTGGTTAAAGGTGAGTTACCTAACCCTAACCCAGAACTGGTAACCTAACTCTGAGCAGCGGTTAAAGGTGAGTTACCTAACCCTAACCCAGAACTGGTAACCTAACTCTGAGCAGCGGTTAAAGGTGAGTTACCTAACCCTAACCCAGAACTGGTAACCTAACTCTGAGCAGCGGTTAAAGGTGAGTTACCTAACCCTAACCCAGAACTGGTAACCTAACTCTGAGCAGCGGTTAAAGGTGAGTTACTTAACCCTAACCCAGAACCGGTACCTAACTCTGAGCAGTGGTTAAAGGTGAGTTACCTAACCCTAACCTAGAACTGGTAACCTAACTCTGAGCAGCGGTTAAAGGTGAGTTACCTAACCCTAACCCAGAACTGGTAACCTAACTCTGAGCAGCGGTTAAAGGTGAGTTACCTAACCCTAACCCAGAACTGGTAACCTAACTCTGAGCAGCGGTTAAAGGTGAGTTACCTAACCCTAACCCAGAACCGGTACCTAACTCTGAGCAGTGGTTAAAGGTGAGTTACCTAACCCTAACCTAGAACTGGTAACCTAACTCTGAGCAGTGGTTAAAGGTGAGTTACCTAACCCTAACCCAGAACTGGTAACCTAACTCTGAGCAGTGGTTAAAGGTGAGTTACCTAACCCTAACCCAGAACTGGTACCTAACTCTGAGCAGTGGTTAAAGGTGAGTTACCTAACCCTAACCCAGAACTGGTAACCTAACTCTGAGCAGCGGTTAAAGGTGAGTTACCTAACCCAGAACCGGTACCTAACTCTGAGCAGTGGTTAAAGGTGAGTTAAGTTCAAGTTCAAGTTCATTTATTTATATAGCACATTTAAACAGCCGCTTCGACAGACCAAAGTGCTTTACAGAACACACATAAGAAAATTAAAAACAGCAAGACAACCCATAAAACACATAAAAAACAGCAGAGCTACGAGTAGCCTTATCAGAGACTCAGATAAAAAATAATAGAAAAAAAAAAAAAAAAATCAATATGATAAAGAGAACAGGTAGGTTTTTACCAAAGACTTAAAGATAGAAAGGTTGGGGGCCGTTCGGATCTCTAGGGGCAGGGTGTTCCACAGACGAGGCCCTGCCACTGCAAAAGCACGCTCCCCTCTACGCTTAAGTCTGACACGAGGGACTACCAGCAGAGCCTGGTCGTGTGACCTTAGGCTTCTGGACGGAGTATAGGGATGAATGAGTTCGGAGAGATAGACAGGAGCTAAGTTGTGTAAAGATTTGAAAACAAAAAGGAGGATTTTAAAATCTATTCTCTGCCGGACTGGCAGCCAGTGTAGCGATTTAAGAATTGGGGAGATATGGTCATATTTGTGACAGTTAAAAATAAGTCTGGCCGCAGCATTTTGGACCAACTGAAGACGGGCAATTTGAGAAACTGATATCCCACAGAAAAGTGAATTGCAGTAATCTAGCCGACACGTGATGAAGGCATGAACCGCCATTTCCAAAGTTATCGGAGTAAGAAAACCTTTGATTTTAGAAAGTTACCTAACCCTAACCCAGAACTGGTAACCTAACTCTGAGCAGCGGTTAAAGGTGAGTTACCTAACCCTAACCCAGAACTGGTAACCTAACTCTGAGCAGCGGTTAAAGGTGAGTTACCTAACCCTAACCCAGAACTGGTAACCTAACTCTGAGCAGCGGTTAAAGGTGAGTTACCTAACCCTAACCCAGAACTGGTAACCTAACTCTGAGCAGCGGTTAAAGGTGAGTTACCTAACCCTAACCCAGAACTGGTAACCTAACTCTGAGCAGCGGTTAAAGGTGAGTTACCTAACCCTAACCCAGAACTGGTAACCTAACTCTGAGCAGCGGTTAAAGGTTAGTTACCTAACCCTAACCCAGAACTGGTAACCTAACTCTGAGCAGCGGTTAAAGGTGAGTTACCTAACCCTAACCCAGAACCGGTACCTAACTCTGAGCAGCGGTTAAAGGTGAGTTACCTAACCCTAACCCAGAACTGGTAACCTAACTCTGAGCAGCGGTTAAAGGTGAGTTACCTAACCCTAACCCAGAACTGGTAACCTAACTCTGAGCAGTGGTTAAAGGTGAGTTACCTAACCCTAACCCAGAACTGGTAACCTAACTCTGAGCAGCGGTTAAAGGTGAGTTACCTAACCCTAACCCAGAACTGGTAACCTAACTCTGAGCAGCGGTTAAAGGTGAGTTACCTAACCCTAACCCAGAACCGGTACCTAACTCTGAGCAGTGGTTAAAGGTGAGTTACCTAACCCTAACCTAGAACTGGTAACCTAACTCTGAGCAGCGGTTAAAGGTGAGTTACCTAACCCTAACCCAGAACTGGTAACCTAACTCTGAGCAGTGGTTAAAGGTGAGTTACCTAACCCTAACCCAGAACTGGTAACCTAACTCTGAGCAGTGGTTAAAGGTGAGTTACCTAACCCAGAACCGGTACCTAACTCTGAGCAGTGGTTAAAGGTGAGTTACCTAACCCTAACCTAGAACTGGTAACCTAACTCTGAGCAGCGGTTAAAGGTGAGTTACCTAACCCTAACCTAGAACTGGTAACCTAACTCTGAGCAGCGGTTAAAGGTGAGTTACCTAACCCTAACCCAGAACTGGTAACCCTAACTCTGAGCAGCGGTTAAAGGTGAGTTACCTAACCCTAACCCAGAACTGGTAACCCTAACTCTGAGCAGTGGTTAAAGGTGAGTTACCTAACCCTAACCCAGAACTGGTAACCCTAACTCTGAGCAGTGGTTAAAGGTGAGTTACCTAACCCTAACCCAGAACTGGTAACCCTAACTCTGAGCAGTGGTTAAAGGTGAGTTACCTAACCCTAACCCAGAACTGGTAACCTAACTCTGAGCAGCGGTTAAAGGTGAGTTACCTAACCCTAACCCAGAACTGGTAACCCTAACTCTGAGCAGTGGTTAAAGGTGAGTTACCTAACCCTAACCCAGAACTGGTAACCCTAACTCTGAGCAGTGGTTAAAGGTGAGTTACCTAACCCTAACTCTGAGCAGCGGTTAAAGGTGAGCAGCGGTCTTCCATGTCTGTCTGCAGCGTACAGTAAACGCTCAGATCAATCGGCGGTTTCTTACGAGACCTCGAGTCTCTCAAACCATTGTATGTTTGGTGACAATCGTCGGGTTATTTCGATATCACTGAGATGCTACTATAGGTTTTTCTGTTGTGCTTTTGCTATTATTAGTTATGTATTGTTTTTACATTTTATGTCAAGCACTGAAGATGTTTTTATGGCTGTAGTTTCAGTTAATAACGACCCTGTTCATGTTTGATGAAGAGCATCATGATTCTGACCCAAACACAGTCTGTGTGAAAGACTTCAACACAACAGCAAACATTCTGATCAAACACAGGAGCCAGAGATCAATATTTACATCCACTTTATTAAACACCAATTGAGTCGTTGGTTCCAGTCAGAGTTCTAGAGCTTTCTGAAGACGAACACACACCTCCTGCTCCCCCAGAGACAGCATCATCTCCGCCACACTGGGACCCTTCTGCAGACAGAGCAACACTGTGTTATTAATGGCATTACTGCTGTGTGTGTGTGTGTGTGTGTGGTGAGCCTCACACCTGCTCTATTTGGTGTTCAGTATAGTGCGTGAGTGTGTGTGTGTGTGTGTGTGTGAGTGTGTGAGCCTCACACCTGCTGTGCGCTCAGAGCCAGTCTCAGCACTCTCATCACACTGCTGTATTTGGTGTTCAGTCTGCTGGCCATCAGCTTCAGCTCACGGTTCAGTCGCTCAGTGGAGGAGAACAAGCCGCCGGCTCCAACCAGCCTGAGCACACACACACACACACGCGCTAATAACACACACACACACAGACATGTGAACATACTGATAACACGTATGCGTACACTCACTGTATGACGGCCGCTGCGATGTCGGCCGCCTCCGCGCTCTCGTCCTTCAGCCGCTGACTCGAGACTCGAGGACGGATCCACAGGTATGAGTACGACTGATCCAGCAGCTCCCGCAGAGAACAGATGTGACCCTGACACACACACACACACACACACAAACACACACACACACACACACACACAGATGTTCAGCACCTCACACACACACACACACACACACACACACACACACAGATGTTCAGCACCTCACACACACACACAGATGTTCAGCACCACACACACACACACACACAGGCAGATGTTCAGCACCTCACACACACACACACACACACACACAGGCAGATGTTCAGCACCACACACACACACACACACAGATGTTCAGCACCACACACACACACACACACACAGGCAGATGTTCAGCACCACACACACACACACACAGATGTTCAGCACCTCACACACACACACACACACACACACAGATGTTCAGCACCTCACACACACACAGATGTTCAGCACCTCACACACACACACACAGATGTTCAGCACCTCTCACACACACACACACACACACACACAGATGTTCAGCACCTCACACACACACACAGATGTTCAGCACCTCACACACACACACACACAGATGTTCAGCACCTCACACACACAGGCAGATGTTCAGCACCACACACACACACACACAGGCAGATGTTCAGCACCTCACACACACACACAGATGTTCAGCACCTAACACACACACACACAAGCAGATGTTCAGCACCTCACACACACACACAGGCAGATGTTCAGCACCTCACACACACACACACAGGCAGATGTTCAGCACCTCACACACACTCTCACTATACTCACACACTCACTCTCTCTCTCACACACACACACACTCACTATACTCACAGGCAGATGTTCAGCACCTCACACACACACACACACACTATACTCACACACTCACTCTCTCTCTCTCTCACACACACACACACTCAGTACCTTGCGCAGCTGCAGGACTCTGTGTATGTACTGCGGCTCCAGAACGGTGTGGTCGCTGATGTCAGAGCCGTGTGTGTGAAGCAGTCGCTGTCTCAGCTCGTCCTGCAGCTCCACACACACGTGCTGATCCTCGATCCGGCGCTGCAGATGAACTCTGCGTCACACACACACACACCGTCCGCATTACTGAACCCTGCGTCACACACACCGTCCGCATTAATGAACCCTGCGTCACACACACACACCGTCCGCATTAATGAACCCTGCGTCACACACACCGTCCGCATTAATGAACCCTGCGTCACACACACACACCGTCCGCATTAATGAACCCTGCGTCACACACACACACCGTCCGCATTAATGAACCCTGCGTCACACACACACACACCGTCCGCATTAATGAACCCTGCGTCACACACACACACCGTCCGCATTAATGAACCCTGCGTCACACACACACACCGTCCGCATTAATGAACCCTGCGTCTCACACACACCATCCGCATTAATGAACCCTGCGTCACACACACCGTCTGCATTAATGAACCCTGCGTCTCACACACACCATCCGCATTAATGAACCGTGCAACACACACACACACAGTCCGCATTAATGAACCCTTCGTCACACACACAGTCCGCATATATGAACCCTGCATCTTTCTCTCACACACACACACACAGTCCGCATTAATGAACCCTGCATCTCTCTCACACACACACACACACACACACACACACAGTCCGCATTAATGAACCCTGCGTCTCTCTCTCTCTCTCACACACACACACACACACACACACACAGTCCGCATTAATGAACCCTGCATCTCTCTCACACACACACACAGTCCGCATTAATGAACCCTGCGTCTCACACACACACCGCCCGCACCAACTGACTGGCCTCTAACCACACACACTCCAGTACGGCTGTTTAACACCGGAGGGATCTAGACCTGAGACTTCTGTAATAACTTGCGGTTCAAGGATAAGAAAGTGAAATTAGGATTCTGTTGATCTGCAAGTTTGACTGTTTTATTTCGGGAACAAAACAAACCTGTTGAACTCGTTGAGTTTGTCCAGATCCAGCAGCGCCGAGTGCGTCGTGATCTTCGAGATGTTAAACTCTAGGATTAATTCATCCAGACGTCGACCGATCCGATTACCTGCAGAAACAACAACATCTGATGATCTGTGTGTGTATCACTCACCGCTGAAGCTTCAATCCTATTAGAAGAAAATAAACATAATCCTAGGTATTTATTTGAAACAGTGGCTAAACTAACGAAAAAGAAAGCTTCAAGCCCAGAAGTTTCCAAGAAACACAGCAGTAATGACTTTATGAACTTCTTTACTTACAAGATCGATAATATCAGGGACAAAATTATAACTATGCAACCGTCTAATACAGTATCGCATCAGGAAGTGCATTGTAGTCTCCCTGAGGGAAAATTTGATTCATTCATTGCTATAGGAGAGGAAGAATTTTGCAAACTCGTCAAATCATCTAAATCCACAACGTGCATGTTAGACCCTATACCGACTAAGCTGCTGAAAGAGATGCTTCCAGATGTCATAGATCCTCTTCTTAATATCATTAATTCATCTTTGTCTCTAGGATACGTACCAAAAACCTTTAAGCTGGCTATGATTAAACCGCTTGTTAAAAAAACTAATCTGCCTTTTCTGTCAAAGATATTAGAAAAAGCAGTATCCTCACAACTGTGTTCCTTTCTTGAAAGAAATGATATCTGAGGATTTTCAGTCCGGATTTAGACCGTACCATAGTACCGAGACAGCTCTCGTTAGAGTCACACATGATTTGCTCTTATCATCCGATCGTGGTTGTGTCTCTCTATTAGTGTTACTGGATCTTAGTGCTGCATTTGACACCATTGACCACAACATCCTTTTAAATAGACTCGAACATTATGTTGGCATTAGTGGAATTGCACTAGCATGGTTTAAATCACACTTATCTGACCGTTATCAGTTTGTAGCAGTAAATGAAGAGATGTCTTATCAATCACAAGTTCAGTGTGGTGTACCACAAGGCTCAGTACTAGGACCGCTGCTGTTCACTCTGTACATGCTACCATTAGGAGATATCATTAGGAAACATGGAATTAGCTTTCACTGTTATGCCGACGATACTCAGCTGTATATTTCATCAAAACCTAACGAAACCTACCAATTCATAAAATTAACGGAATGCATAGCAGATATAAAAAATTGGATGACTAGTAATTTCCTACTACTAAATTCAGAAAAAACAGAGATTCTAATTATTGAACAAAAAACTTCCACACGTAATAATCTAGAGTACTGTCTAACACTTGATGGCTGCTCTGTTAAGTCTTCGTCGTCGGTTAGGAACCTGGGTGTGTGTGTGTGTGTGTGTGTGTGTGTGTGTGTGTGTGTGTGTGTGTGTGTGTGTGTGTGTGTGTGCTCTTTGATACCAATCATTTGAAAGTCACGTGTCTAGTATCTGTAAAACCGCATTTTTCCATCTTAAAAATATATCTAAATTACGCCATATGCTCTCATTGACAAATGCGTTCATGACCTCAAGGCTAGATTATTGTAA